>NC_063047.1:27648403-27948403 GCF_018812025.1 Megalobrama amblycephala
TCGCTGTAGGTCGGGACTGCCTCTTGACCAAATGTCGTGTAGTTTGTGCACTGCTTCGAGAAAAGAAACCCTATTGTATAGTGTGAGCGCCACAGCAGTTCAGGTAGTTTTACAGTCCTGTAGCGTGAGCTTGCCCTTAATCAGCTCACTTGGTTTTGCAACAGAGCTAAAGACTCACACATATCCCTACCAAAACATATATTCTGCAACTTGGTGGGCTGAAAAAGAACCATGACAAATTATCTCATTGTATTTCTAAAGCGCTTTTCACAATATGATCTCAAAGCAGCTTTACAAGGATCTGTAACCTCAAGTAAGCAAACAAAGGGCATAAAAAGCCAGGACAGTGAAGCCAGGCAAAATTAAATTCTGGTACAAATCAACTACTTGTGCTATGCCTGCTTTCTTAAAAGCAATGTTCCCATGCTCCTGGGTGACAGACAGTAGCCACACAGGGGCTGTCACGGGCTACAGGCTCTCACAGGCCTCAACGTCTTTAATGTGAAAGCAGGGGAAGATAAAACGCGGCTTATCGGTAAAGGAATCGGAGCCTGTTCTTTAGTAGACACACTGCAGATACAGATCTTAGTCCAGGGTTTCTTTCTCCTGCCAACACATGTGAGATAAGGAGAGTAGCAAAGAAAGAGAGTGAGAACGATAAACAAGCTTCCATTCTGGTTAACCGGACACTTCCATGAGATGGTTATGTTATTCAATCTTACACGACTCGAGTAGCCTAATATCTAAAACTCTATTAAAGCTGGAAGAAACTAAGAATTAAACAACTAAAATTAGGACGAACTGTTTCGCATATAGTGCAAACCTACGTGTTAATCGCTTAGCTCAAGGGCTTTCAAACTGGAGGCCACAAGGGGGTGCTATAGGGTGTATACATTTAATTAAAAAAAAAAATAACAAAATATTTTTTCGACTGTCAAAATTAACAAGATATTTGTTAAATATCACATTTATTAAATATCACAATTGTTACGTAAATTAAAAATATTTTACATAAATTATATAGCTTTACAAAAAAAATATAGCTTGATGTCATGAAAAAGATTTTACGATATTGTTTTCGCCATCACATTTAATATCACAATAACATTTTTATTATGTAAATTATCAAATATTTTAATTGCATAAATATTTTAATTAGCTTTGGATTAAATAAATCAATAAAAGTGGCAAAGAAAATGTTGCTTTTTCAATGTGATTAATATTTTTTCTGACACTGTATAAAAGAGTCATTTTACAAAAAATATAAAGCTTCAAAAAGAGTAAAAACCCTTACCTTAGCTGACAAAACATTTAAAATATTTCTTCCTACAAAAAGATAGACTAGATCACTGTACTTCAATCTCTCACAGCCTCATTTCCATTCATGTCAAATTTAGTACGGCGTACTCTGACTAAGGTCTATGGTACAGATTACCAATTAAACGCATCCGAGTCTTGCGAGACAGCTTGAAGCGCTATTCAGCACCGTCCTTGTTCACCTTGTTTTCTTCAATGAGAACAACGTCTGAGTCATTCACTACCTCGGGCAAGTACGAAGGAGAGCAAAGGAGAGTTGCTTTTTCTTTGCAGATCTGCTTCGCTACAAGGGAAACCCATCCAGGCACATTGAATAATTCATAAATAATAAAGGGTTTGTGCCCCTTGCTGGGCCTTCATCTGCAGTAGGTAGAAGACAGAAAAGGATGTTGAGGATTGTTCGGGTCTTGTTAGACAGGGACCACAACGGGGTAGATCGAGGTATACCACGGCCTGCACTGCGAAGCACTGACACCTTTAATGAGAGGAAAAAATGCAAAGCAAGACGCCCTGTTTTCATCCAACCGTGATGCCATGTGAATCTTACATGAATCATCCCCTTATAACGCTAACGTACAGCCAGCCAAAATAAGCAGGCATCCTAACCTGAACCAAGGGTGCATTCAGAACCAAAAAAAAAAAAAAATCTCCCAGAGCAGCACATTGCACTCTTGTAAGTGAGAGGTCTTGCTGAGCAGAGCACATGGTGGCCTTTAAACCCCAGATCCACTTGACCTCTGACCTTTCATGTGCTGCCCTCACTCATACTGCCTGAGCTGGAAGTGCTTGAAATCAAAGTGCTTGCAAGTTAGGGCTGCAAGATATATAGAAATAAAATCGATATTGCGATATATGGCTTAGCGCGATTGTAAGTAGATATATGTGCTGTTTTCAGAATCAAGTGTGTCATGTACACACATGTAGTTTGTGATACAGTTTTTCAGAGTCTCAGAATGGCTACGGTGTCAAAAACAGTCTGAATGTGGCATATGAAAACTCAAGTGGAAAGATTTTTTTTTAGACTCGTTTCACTCAATGATAAATTTTTCCCCGATTCATGCAGCCCTAAAGGATTTCAAACTTAAAGTCTTCAGAGTAAATACTAATATTTCAGATTTTTAAAATTGTATTTATTTATTTATTTACATACTTATTAATTTTCTATTTTCACTTCCAAACAAAATCACCCCAAGAATGATTATTCTTTCCAATTAGTCATCTGGTGAAACATCCTGTATTTTTTTCATATCGCAATATGCATATCACAGAAAATTGCAATATTGCAATGTCAGTTTTTATTTTCCCAATATCTTGCAGCCCAACTGTAAGTACATCAAAGACCAGGCACTTCCAGGATTCATGTGGACACTGCAGGAAGTTGTAGGTGAAAGAGAAGGAAATGAAAAGGCAAAAGCAGGGGGAGGTAGAAACTGACAGCGTGCCAATGACTAATCCCCCCCAACCCCTCGCTGCACAAACAGACACGGAATGTACTATATAAAGGAAGCTCACAGTCAAGCTGGGCTCCTGTTGGGAAGGGACGCGCCACATTAAGTGGAATTTACTTTTAAAGCGGACACCCCTGCTCACGTTACCATGCGCTGTAACGCTATCCCTGTGCCACGGCCTCTCGGGGGGTCAAACCCAGCTCTGCTCACGCCTTTAAAATCACCTCGGCAGCTCCACTGTCCTTAAAATAGATGGAAGAGAAGGATGAAGACACAGGCACCTGGTTTCATCTACTTATCATTTAAGAGATAGTTCATCCAAAAACACGAAACTTCTCTGATCATTTACTCATCTTCATGTTGTTCCAAATCAACATGAGTTTCTTTCTTCTGTGGAGCACACATGGATATATTTTGAAGAATATTTCAACTAAAGCAACAGTGGACCCTATTCACTTTCATTGTATGTGTACACACACACACACACACACACACACACACACACACACACAGAAAAAACTAAAAACAAAAAAACAAACAAAATTTTTTCAAAATATTATCTTTTGTGTTCCACAGAATAAAGTCAGCATACATGCACAGTGATAATTTAACTACGGTAGTTTTTAGCATAGTCAAGCTATAGTATTCATCTATCTGTCCAAAAATGACCCAATACATAATCAAATATTTGCAAATCACCTCTGTGCAAGTGTCAATATTATTCTGTTTAACATGTAAACCATCCTATCTAGAAATATTAAATATTATCATCATCATTTATTTAAAATATTATTATTAAATAATTATTAAATAATTATTATTAATTAGTTGAAGTACCTTTGTTTATACCCACAACTGCATTACTGCAACCAATATGTCATAAATATTTTTATGAAACGGTTAGTTCCTGTTCTTGATTCACGATAAAACACATCTATGACCGCTTCACCCAACGGTTCTGTGCATCACTACACAACACCCTTAGCAACCACACTTAGCAATGTAAACTGTATGTTCTCAATTGATATTGTTCGTTGAAGCTTACTGCATTATGTAGAAGAGTATTGTGAGAAAGAGATCGATTGAACGATTTTATTACCTGCATTCAGATTTAGGACTGACCTAAAGGAAAATGCTATGTTCATAATAAAAAATATGCTTAAATGTCCGCTGCAATATCTTGTCCTTTTAACAGTTAAGGGGTTTTCCAGTGACTGACAGCACTAGTCAAAGCATTTGTCAGTTGCATCTTGTTCCGTGTTCACAACAATTTAGTGTTTTCAATGTAAAAGTCTTCGCTACTGACTGACACACTCATAAAGACAGTCTTTGCTGCCATCTAAAGGCGTAATAATGTAACTTCTGTTGCTGTTCACGGTCAGGGACTATTTTTTTCCGGTGGAAGGAAGGCTTTTAGTGATTTTACTTCATGAAAGTTGCATTGATACATATTTTTTGGCTTTAATATTTGTATTGTGTGGCAACCGTTTTAAAAAAAGCAATAAGGTACTCGAGGCAATTGCTGTATCGTGAATAAGTCACGGCTGAAGGGTTGCAGGCACTCCGCTTCACTTTGTGCTTAACAATGCCCTTCAGCTGTGACTTATTCACGATACAGCACAGCCTCCTGTACCTTATTGTTTAGGTAATAAATAATATTTTTAAATTAATTAAAATGATATATTTTTTATATTTTAAATATTGTTATTATTATTTAGCTATTCAAAGTACCTTTGCTTCTACCCGCAACCGTACTTATAAAACTTGTGAAAAACCTGGTGACTATCTTAGCGTCCATGTTTGGCCTATAGCCTTCTAGCCCATCAACAGGATTTATTTGGAGCTCTTTATGGCCTAACTGATGTCTTTATTCACTGCTAGGAAACTTGACTAGCGGACACATTTGAAGCAAGCTGGATTGCCAGTTTATGGAAGGATGTTTAGGAAGGCTCGCAGCAGCTGCTCCAGGCATGTCACATTTATCTAACGCTAACCCCGGCACATTGTGCAGGGCTTCTTTTATCACCCCGGCCCCAGATGTGCATCGTATGAAGGCTCAAGGTGTATAAACAAACACCCAAGAAATTTCCTATGATGAGCGCTAGCCACGTAAACCCAGCGAGTTGCACTCATCGTGACAAAACGCTACACCCTGTCCGTTTATCATCAACCCGACAACTGTGCTAACCTTGTGAGAGAGATTATGGCTCTGGCTTTCACACTTACCGTTTAAACCTCACCCATGCACATACCAGCGACTGAGTCAACCTTGTGACAAAAGGCCCCCGGTGGGGTTTTCAATTACATTCAAACTCTATTCTGCGCAGATCTTGCGTCACTTGAAGCAATGTTAAAGGCAAAGAGAGGGTTTAAGCACGCTAGATATGTAAAGAAGCGAACTGTTCTGTCAGATAGCACTGTGTTTACAACATACTACATAAAAATTGCAGGAAGTCAATGTTGTTGGCTCCACTATGTTAAAGTCAGCTAAGGTAAACTGACAGCGAATTGGGAATAACAATTACATACTTTGTAAAGCGCTGTGTACATATTTGTTCATGTTGTTACAGCCTTTTGTACTCAGTAAATACCTGGTAATTAGAGGGCTGTACAATGAAGTGTAATCTACACAGGCTAACACACACACACACACACACACACACACACACACACACACACACATACAGTGTAAACCGGCTGAACAACACAGCAGGGCCTCAAAATGCAAAAAGGAAAAAAGATCTTATTTCAATAAACACCCTTATTAGCTTTGAGACATTTTGTGAGGACTTCATTGAACAAACATTGATATCAGTTGGAACGAACACTGCCAATTAGCACCTGTATGCTGTAAGAATTTCAGGAAAAATGCAATAAAGGACCCAGAAAGAGCGGGCTGACGAGGGCATGTGTGGGCGCGGTTGAATTACAAGAGACCCCGGTGGAAGAAAATTAAAAGTTGCTCCGGATGCCAAGAAAGCAATGCATAAAATTGTTCACTTTGGATTAAAATATAATGAAGCAAGTAAATGCATCTTTGTCTGACATGCTACACTTTCAATTATTCATGTAGAAAGGGAGAGAGGGAAAACAACAACTGGCAAACAGATTCCCCAGGGTGTTCAGCCCATATACTAGGAGGCACATGATGGCAAGGATGAATCTCTCTCTCTCTCTGCCTGTTAAAAGCTTTAATAGTCCTTGCGAGGCTCACAGCACCAGCTCTTTCTAGTAGGGATGCATCAATATTACATTTCTGGCTGATACCAATAAGATGATTAATTTCCTGATATGGATGATAAATTGCCAGTATTACAATTCTGTACTATTCTATGTAAATAAGTTAAACAAAACACTAAAAACTAAAATGCTGTATGAAAAATGGACATTCATTTTAAGATTTGCTAAAGATATGGGGTGAATTCAGGGTGATTGGGACACCTTTTGCCACTGAGATGACTACACACACACACACACACACACACACACACACACACACACACACACACACACACACACACACACACACACACACACACACACACACTTTTGAACAGTATGTGTTCTAAATATATTAAAATATGAAAAACAACACTGAAATTGTGCATCCCTAACAAACAAACTACAACAATTAACACCACAATGCCAAACTGGTCATTTTCTCTGCATCTCTTCTTTTCGATCCTGGCACAAGAGCATCATGCCGTCAATTGATTTGTTTCGTATCGGATAAAAAGCAAGGTTAAGCAGCTGATTAAAGAGGCCCTTGATCGATTAAGCACAAACCATGTCTTGTCAATAAAACAAATGATCTTGCAACATGACAAGGATGGAATAGCATTTTAAAAGCAGATAAACTCATGTTGCAAACTTCCAATGTTGAAGAAAACCCACCTGAGCTCCAATGCAAGATTAGTGTTGGTGATGCTAACATTCCCGACAGGGAAAAATCCTTTCCTTTCATTTGTCACTGGGATTATCCTCTAAGACTCAATCGACACACACTTTCCCTGTGGATCTACACGAAATCGGATTGGTGAGTCGTTTAGACATAGTCCTGTTTGCATATCATGTCTGCGGACATAGAGGAATTCCACTCAACATCCTTCCGGGATTTGCGGCAAATAGCGAGGAGATAAAAGGCGGATAATCCTGGAATGCCAGAATCCCTTAACCCATCATCCCGGATCCAGCCGTGAGGCATCACTGAGAGAAAAACCCTTCTGCGAGCAGAGATTCAGTGGCCAAGAGCGGCTCCCCCTGACTCCAGAGTCCCCACTCTATCCTCACACTGCTTAAAAGCTTTACAGCGAGAAAGAAGGGGATTTAACTAAGTGGTAAATGCGGTGAAAGGCGGGGAGGGAGCAGGTCGGGGTGGGGGGCATGTACTGTATGTTTCCCTACTGAGCAATAAAAATGGCTTTACAATGATAAAGCCCCCTAACTTGCAAACCTCACCTCATACAAAGACCTGGCTCATTTGAAACTCCAATAAATGGAAGGCGGTAAGAGAAGTCTTGTGATTTATTGGACATGTTTAAATGATATCTGTAAAAGAGACCAATCACTCTGGATTTCAAGTTTTCATGTGCCTTTTCCATGTATTGTCCAATTCTTGGATGTACAGACGTTGAGTCAATACCTGTGTTTTCTCTACGGGAAGTGAATTCCACCTCAAATCATAACTTGAGAAGTAAGCTTTACGTACATAATTGGAAAAAAAACAGACAAGAAAATCTTAGACATATAATGAGGGAGCCACATCATAGAGACTATCATAGCAATGCCATAACAGCAGGGATGTGCAAAATTCAAAATTTAACAAGTTAGAATTTGAATTGAATTGGCACACACAAAGTTGAATTGGAAGAAAGTGGAATTTAGAGACTTACATTCACAGAAATTTTCAACAACAATAGTGTTGTCGAAAGTATCGACTTTGATACCAAGTTGTTACTGAAATTTTTAAAAATGTGACGATACCAGCATTTCCCTCTAGCATTTTAAGCTCTGTTGAACGGATTCTTAAACACCTCTGATTGGCCATTGTGTTCACAAGCTCAACGTACATGTCTGTGATTGGCTACAATGATCAACGCTTCAATAACATGTTATAAATAGACATCTTTGAGGCTCTTCACCGATACAGATACACACGGGAGAGTTTGAAAGCAGGCGTCTATCAGCGAATATATTAGGGATCCGGTGATAGACGCTTGCTCTCAAAGGCTCCCGTGTGTATCTTTGTAAGCGCTTGGTGAAGAGCATCAAAGATGTCTATTTACAACATGTTTCTGAAGCGTTGATCATTGTAGCCAATCACAGCCATATATGTTGAGGGCGTGAACACAATTGCCAATCAGGTGTTTAAGAATCCGTTCAACATTGCTCAAAATGCTAGAGGGAAATGCTGGTATCGTCACATTTTCAAAATTTCAGTACCAACTTGGTATCGAAGTCAGTACTTTTGACAACACTACTGGGAAATCAAGTGTTCTTTCACTTTGGTGTATAAAATTAGTTGATTGAATATGATGATGAATAAATTCAATCTATTTGTCTGTCTACTTGTTTACTTGTTTCAAATTTAATTTGGAAATCACATTTGCTACCTCAAATTACATTCCGATTAAAGTGATTCAACTAAATTGGAATTTAAAAGGTATTCTCAATTCAATTCAAGCACCCAGAACACCCCAGCAACCACGTAGCCACTGCAGATCACCCACAACACCCTGGTTTTGCACAGCAAGCAGCATTCGCATTTTCTTAAAAAAACTATTTTAACTGTTAAATGCACAACCTAAGAATAATGGAGTCACTTAAATGTGAAACAGATCCAAAAACCAATCTAGAAAAAAATATGCATAATCTTTGAATCTGTGACCGATGGCAAGCTATCATCACCTCAGCCCAGACCCTTTCCCTCGGTCATGCTCTATTAACAGGTGGCGTGCTCCTCATAGCAGACACATGCACCTTGAACGCCAGCCAGCCACATCAAAACCTAACCGGACCCAGGCCTTGAACCCGCCCACCTGGAGGCTGTATATCACTCAGCCAGAGCTCTGCTGAGGAAATCTCACTAGATCAAACAAATACCAGGAAGGGGACAACTGACAGAAATACTCCAGGAATCACCTCTCTCTCTCTCTTTACTATCCCTCAAATGATGAACAGGCACCTTGTGAGTCATGACCGAAAGCTCCCTGCGGGTAATCAGAGCATAACAGAAGTTCGCCCGGTGGAGTCGGACTGAACGCGGCCCAATTATATTCAGTGTACGTAGGTGTGCGGCACCTGCCAGTGCCCTTCAAACCCTCTGTATGACGCAGCAGACAAATCAATGAAAAGCCCACTGGGCTCCTTATGCTCGCGACACCTCTCCGTCTTCGTCTGCCTTCCCTTCCCATTATAGCTGGCTGTCACTTGTTGGATTATTACCGCTGCACTCTGCACCCGCAGTACGAAGAGGGGGTGGACAGAAATGTCTGCCTCCTCTCTTAAAGTCAGCACTCCCTCGCTGAAATTTAACAAGATAACCCTGCAGAAAGCAGCACAGGAAGTATGAGACCGAGCAGAATGACAAACATGCAAGTGTGTGCACAACTGAATGTTCAGTTTTTCATTAGTAATCTATCTACAATCCATCTTCTCAATGTTTGGCTTATCTAATGGAACAATCAAAAAGCACTCTAGTACAGGTCATTTAATTCAATAAAGCTTTTGTTTCTGCTCAAGTATGAAACTCAAAACTTCTTCCATGTGGCTTTGGAAATCTGCTCAGCGTTCTGGATGTCACGTTGAACGAACACGCGTAGAAGCGTGAACCAAACCCTGACAGTTTTGACAATGTTCCACACCTCAGAGAAACATTGGTTTTGATTGGTTTACACTGAAAACAGCATAACAAGCCCTTATGCAATATTTACAGTACAATTTAATATACTAATAATTGTTGTGCATGTGTGTAGGAAATTTTTCCTGACGTGCACAACCCAAATCCAGATGTTGGGCATCGGTGCCCAGGAAAAACATGATGGATAAACACAGGGAGCCGGAAAATGAAAACAGTACACATTAAATATAATCAAGAAGAAACAGAAACATGAACAGGCCACTTGTGTTCTCACATATAATTTGTTTTTACGGGAGCGAGACTTTGCCAAGAAGATCAAGATGAGGGCACTGAAATTATATGAAGCAAGTCCAAAGCCTTGCCGACAGTCCACAGTTCCAAGTAGCTGCTAAACTCTTCAGATCGCATGAGGTTGGGGGCTGAGGATTTCCAGAATCTACCTTCTCAACCCCTCAAGGCACAATACAATGAAATGCTATTTATAGGTAACAAAATACATATGTTCTTCAAGGGCAAACTTAAGTTGAGTTTCTATAAACAGCACAAGGTTTCAATTTCTTAATATAGTTCTACACTGTACACTCTTAAATTTAAAGTTCCAAACATTTTGGTTCTACAAAGATCTATTTATTCTCTAGTTCTCTCAAAAATAATCAAAGTACTGGTTCTTTACTGGTGAAACCAATAGGCTTATCTGAACAATCTAATGTAACATCTAAATATTCATACGGGCAAAACACAACAGAAAGGCACAAAAGGAAGAAAAATGTAATAACCAGGAAAAAAAAAAAAAAAAAAAAAAATATTTGCTAGAAATCGATTAAAGGTGCAGTAAGCGATTGCTGAGCAATGCTGCTGAAAGTGGATTGGACCAAGCACCACAACTTCAGCTATGATAAAGAGATGCATTTTGTGGGTGGAGCAATGAAGGGAGGGGTGTGTTTGTTTGGGTTGATTTCAAAAATCAACAGTGCTTCTCAGAAATCGCTCACTGCACCTTTAATACTGCTTTTAGGAGTATCAATAGTGGTATTTCTGTTTTAAAAACTGGAAAATTGATATGGAAAACCAGTTTGTAATCGTTTGATTTTTGTTACAATATTACCCAAATTTAATACAGTGCAATACTATCATCACTGACCTCTGAATGTGATAAATGTGTTACAAATTATAATAACACAATCAAATATTACATAACTTTACCTGTAAACAATAGCACTGTTGGGTGTTATTTTTAAAGACTTACCAGATGGCGCCATTTATCTGTAAATTCAGTATTTAAGAAAAGATCCAAGTAGAAATATATATCTATCTATCTATCTATCTATCTGTCAAACCGACTTCTATCCTTTCTACAATTGTACTCATTTCAATGACTAAAATTCCCTGACATTTCCTGGTTTTACATCACTGTGAGATACATTAAAGAACCTTTATTTTTTTAGTGCAGAGTGCAGCTCTGAAAATGATCTACAATGAAGACTAGTTGGCTACTAAACTGCATAAAGTAAAATTTATAGACAGAAACACCTACTACACAAATAGCTGATGGCTTGCCGAGCCAAGCTTTACCACACACTGTGCTTGGCGGACGTCACGTACTAGAGTGCGGTTTGTGCACCTATCTAAATAGTGGTAGTCTAACTAGCCCAGCACAGGCCACTGTTTGCACAGGCTCTCTCTCAGATCTCTGATGTTGCCACAGTGCTAAACTGCACAGCTGTTGTGCAATCTGTGGTGGTGTTAATTACCCTAATGTGAACGGCAGCTTGTCAGCCCCACACTAACAAAGAGGCCTTATGGTTTTAATGTTGGCCATCTTTCGTTCACCCTCCCCTTCTGCTTTTCGCTTTCTCTTTGCCCTTTCACCATCTTTAACCTTCTCTTCTTTCCCTCTCTTTTGAGTCTTCTGTCTCAGTCTTCATTCATCTCCCATTTCTAACTCTCCTCACCCTGGCAGACCACCCGCCATATATTCTACACATCCCGGGAAGAAAAAAAAAATACATCTAATGAAACCTCCCTTCGCAAATCTGCTTAGTAAGGAGAGAAAGCAGCTAAAGGACCAGATTAAACAAGGATTTAATCCAGTGCCAGTGAAAGGGCTTAAAAGGAAATATGAGAGCAGTGAATGGTAGAACGCAGATGCCCTGAAAGGAAGGGAAGGCGGTAAATCTGAAACAATCACTGCACATCTGACTTAGCATCTGTAAAAGCCGTAGAGACCTCCAGCTAAGAGAGAGCCATTTTTCACAAAACTTCCTGAAACACTTTCATATGAAAGACATTGTTTCAGTCCACTTTATTAGCCACATTAAAATCAGAAGAGGCTGCTCCTTTACACACAAATCAGATTTATACACAATTATTTCTCCTGTTTAAACAGGCTTAGATATAAAAACATTGCTAAACGCAGTTAATGTTTTTTTTTTTTTCCTGATTGCTGGGAATCTAAAAGTCACAACAAACACCAAAATCTTCATTATTTACACAATGACAATACACTTTAAATGAGTTTTGTTAGTAAGCACATCCTAGGGGGCGTACTGTACTCTAAATCATTGCTAGATATACTTATCTACACTCTTACCATCCTAAAGCAGGTCTGAGATAACTACAAAAGAGCAAATAGCTCTGGCGATGAATTTCTCAAGCAGTATAACTGTGAATTATACCAATGTGGCACTTCTCTCAGGTGCGTGCACTGTTAGTCTTCCTTCCTCTCCTCTTCAGTCTCTTTCCTCTATTATTAGAAGGAAAGAACAGCTGGTAAATAGCATGTCTGGGCCGTGGGCTTCCATAATTTTCCAAATCACACAAGGCACATTTAATTATGAACTATAAAGGTGACAAAAGACACGCAAGAGCCTGACCGGAAAGCATGGGGCTGAGGAATGCAGGAAAAAGCCACATTTGGGACAAATAAAATCTCCATTTGTTCTAGAATCAATCTAAGGCTACATCAACATTAATCTGGATATATTTGAAAACTGTCATCTTTGCATGAATGTAATATGAAGATTGTACAAAGTAACATTTATCTTTAGCAACACTATTAAAGTGAATACCAGGCACAACATTGCCAGTACAACCACAGATATACATGGGTACAATATGAGTGACTAGAAGTGTACAATGCAAAAACAGTGTTTTAAAAAGTATCCACTTGGGAAGCTAGGTCTTCAAGAAGCTCAGTTTTTGCCATCTCAGTGTAGATGAAAGACCAAAACGCAGAGATAAAAATGAGTTTTTAAATGTATCCGGAGTGGACGTAGCCTAAATCTTGATACTCAAGAATCTACACTGTCAGGCCTGCAAATAGACCCACCTTCACACACTCAGCATATACTCCAGATAAAAACACATTCAAGGTAGAGAAAGAGACACCCTGCACAAAAGAGACAGGACGCCTTTGGTGCGCCATTCTTTCATTGTACAAAAAAGCAGGGCACTATGCTCCCGTACACAAAGGCTAATTGGAACGGGATCACACAAGATTAAAGAGAAAGGTCTTGGAATTATTCATCCGCCTGCCTCTGTGTTTGAAGTGTAGTGGCTGTGGTTAATCTGCAAGGCTTTGACAACACAACAGCAGCAGCACAGCCGGCCAGCGTGACCCAAGCAGAGAGGAATAACTCCCTGACATCCAGCTTTGGTGTGCCGTGTGCAACTGGGCCCCGTTCAGCTGCATCCGCTGTGTGCAGCCAGCTTGAAATCCAGCTCACCCAGCCAGTGAGTCACTGACCTATGACTTCAGCAATACCTGGAGGTATTCAAAAGGCCTTGGCACGTTGCTGTTGTGTGCTCGTGTGAAAGCGTGTGTGAGCGTTTGACATTTAGAAGAAAAAAAATGACAGGAGAAAAAAAAAAAAAAAAAAAAAAACGATGGGACATCACAAAGCTTAGAGGCCTTTACCAAGAGTAAAGTGATAAGACGGGGGGAAAAGGGAAAAAAGAATGGGGAAAATGGGCTATACTGGTATGGCAGTCTATTGTCTGGCCATCTCAAAACTCAATGTATTTTACTCATAGGAAAGGTCACTTTCTATACAAAATAGAGTATAGCCTCACAGAAATATCACCTTTTACTATAATATAATATAATGTAGTTTAGTTTAGTTGTCCCCCCCCCCCCCGTTTGCTGTGCATCTAAAAGTCACAAAAAAAAAAAAAAAAAAAAGTTTTTTTTGTTTGTACACCATTAAAAACAAAGGTCGCAAAACCAGAGTTTTCACAGCAATGCCATAGAGGAACCATTTTCAGTTCCCCAAAGAACCTTTCAGTGAACAGGTCTTAAAAGAACCATTTAAAAAAAATCTAAAGACCCTTTTTCCACTATAAAGAACTATTTGGGGAATGGAAAGGGTCCATGAATGTCAACAGTTCTCCATGTAACCATAGATGCCAATAAAGTACCTGTGTTTTTAAGAGTGTAAGCAATTCCTAAGGGGTATACTTAAATCACCTATGTCAAAATTAGCACAAAAAATATCACCCATTTCAAGAGGAATGAAATGTAGTATAATATAATATAATATAATAAAAATTTCAATTTCACATTTCATATCATTACAGGAACACATATCAAAATTCAGGGCAGTTTATCTTATATGATAGCTAATGTACAAGGTAACACCCTTGATAACAACAACAACAACAAAAAAAATCTCCCTAATCACCAACATTAATGAGTCCAGTTTTCAGCTGAATAAATCAAGTCACTATGATTAGGCGAAAACATACATTTCCCTTCCTGCACTGTGCTTGTCTACCTTTATCACGTCTTACTCTTACAAAACTCCATTTATTTCTATTCGGACTAAGAGGACTCAAGATGTTAGCTTCATGCCGGAAGGTCTGTCATATCAGCCTAGGCTGTGATCTGCCTTGACTCTTATATTACAAATAGCTGGCAGATTTTTCCTCACCCTCTTATCAGGACTGCGAGCCAGACCTCCGCCATATCTGCTCTCCGCGCCTGATAAGTGGAGGGTTTGAAGATACGAACGAGGGAGCGTTTGCAAGCTAATTCCAGAGCTGCATCTGCACAAGATTAAAGATTAGCCTCTGGCCACAGGAAAAAAAAGAAGAAATATACATTTGATTTGTCGGAGAGGAAGGTGAAGGTAAACGGATGCCGTTTTAACAGTCACTGCAATTCTGCTTCACTTACTGCCATTTCATATCGCAAATAGACTTTGAAAGTCTTGCTATGTGGTGTAATGAAAGTAGAAATCAGAGTAAAAATCTTTCCTGACAAAAATGCACATATTCACCCATCAATCTTGTGAAATTTCAACCAGCAAAGTATACATATGATCTCTTACCCAAGTGAATCCTGTGACCTCACAGCCACCTGACCCAGTCTCAAAAGTCACTGACAGTTCAGAGAGGAGAAACTCTTATTTGAATTAGGTAGTCTATTTCTTCTTAAAACGTCTGGGTATAAAAGCTGTAAATCCGAAATCATAAAGCTGAGCAATGCCGCAATCAATTTGCTGCATTAACTCTACGTTCATAAAACATTATGCAATTCGAGTAACATATAATTATCATATATCAACACATAAGACACCCGCAATGTAAAACGATGCAGCGCAAGCCATAAACATGATTTGTGAAGGTGGCGACGAGTATCTTAAATGATCTTGATGCAAATCCTTTATGCAAATCGCATTCAAAGCACTAATGCTGACAGACAACAAACCACCACAATCTCTGATCTATGCTCTGCCCAGCCTGAGGCAAGCTGTTTACATCACCATATGCAAGTCTGTGACATTTTATGCATTCAACTCAAAATAAGCTTAAATTAATGCTGTCTCATATTTGTTCCCATGTACAAATTTCGTATCCAGACATGTAGCCAACTATAACAATTGGTAAAGGTAGAACGGCAGGCTCAGAAACCAAGGCTCACCTTATATGCAAAGGACTTATGGGTAACCTTGAACGGTTGATTAGGCAGAGTCTAGATATCCTATGTAATATGAAATGAATGCAACTCAATACACAATGCCAGAGCTTGACAAATGTACACTGTATGTGTAAAGGCAGAAAGAATATCGATGGGTCAATGACAAAAAAGGAGATGAAAAGTTCTTAGAAATGTCATCTCTACATTGCGTGTACATTAATCAAACGTTTATAGAGCATATTCAACAAAAATGCTGACTTAATGCCTATAAAAATCAAGAGGTGTAACCAAGTAAAAACAACCTTGAAGACACTTCAGTGTACATAACTTCATTTTTAAAAAAAAAAAATTTTTTTGAAATAATGAATTGATTTCATTACTAAAGAAAAGTATCAATTCTGAGTTACTCTATTTGACCTGAACAAAAAGCAGGTCAAATGTGTGATATTGTTATGAAACTCCATGACCTTGAAACACAATCATCAGGATCTAAAGGGGTCATCTTTTAATCATATTTATTATGATTTTTTTTATTTATTTTTTTTATATCACATGACAGCAAAATGGCTTCCTGCTGTTTGGTAATACCACACTGACTTCTATTTGGTGGAGCAAAGTTTTCAAATATTAGTACTTTAAAACTGCATAACTGCTTATTCTTTTATATTTATTTTTTTTAAATAGCAATAAAAGATAAATAGAATACTAAGTTTTTCAGATTAAAAAAAAAAAAAAAAAAAAATACTACTAATAATAATAAAACAATCCCTTGATGGTTACACCGCCTAGACATTTTTACTTAAACCCCTACAAAAATGACAAAATGAATTCTGAAACTGAAAACATGTTCATCAAATAAAGGGTGTAATGAAATTTTAAATTATAACTGAATAATTTAATAGATATAGACCAAAAAAATAAAAAATAAATTTGCGTCAGTGACCCATATGCAAAGCCTAAGCAACAAATTAAGAAAAAAAGAATATCAATACAAAAAGCCAGACCTTGACAGATGTAAACTATATATGTACAGAAAGAAAGAAAGAAAGAAAGATAGATTTCAGATGCTTATTTAACATTTGATTCTTAATAAAAGTAAAACAAAGCTGCAAAACACAAAGCGCACATCCACAATAATGGCATTAAACCGAATGAAACTCAATGACTTCGCGTTGTAAATGGCTCGTGAGATCAGTGCGCGAGGGAAATAACACATTCAAAACCTGAACCGCTATTTGGTTCAAGCAAAGCCTTATCCATAAGACTTCAGACAAATGCGGTGTAGGTTTCATTTGTCTTTTCCCCCTCTTTTCTTCATTTCAAAAAGATTGTGATCAAATTATTTCCCGCAAAATATAACAAGGTTTCAGAAGCATTCAGGACATATTCATTATCGTAGGCTCATTCTTTATGGAAAACATATCCTTACCGAATTCTATATTAGATTCGCCTCCATCGGAGAAAAACACTTGCCAAAGGTGACATAAAATGCAATTCCGTTACATCCAGTAAATGCCGTATGAAAGCTACGGAAGATTTTTTTCACCGAGCTCGCGTAGATCGCTACCGACTGAAGGCGGACAAGAAATACGAACCTGTCCCAACAATAAATCTTCAGAGGAACGTTTTTAACGACTGCGGTGGCGAAAGCTGTCAGAAGCGGGGGATATTTTCAACGACAGATCAGACAGACTGATATCTGTTCAGCAATGAGTCATACATTCCTCACTCAGGTGAATAGAATCAGGTTTTTAGTCAAGGTAAGGTGAAGGCGATAGATATGAATCCCAAGTCGTGGAAGCTCCTATGACAGATCATTAACAATAGATTCCCAGCAGAAGTACCGCTCGCTTTCACAGCCAAAAACACCGCAGAACAACATTCCATGGATTTGAGCTCTTGGTAATCTCGTTTATCTCGAATAAGTGAGCGAATCCATTCGTTTTCGACGTATCTGGAAGGTTTTAAAAGTCCCCACACGAATTAAGCGCGTCCAGCGCCTCCGCTGCGCGAGGCTCTCCAGGCACATACGGGAGCGAGTGTTCCGTGAGCGCGCGCTGAAGTGCGCTTCAAGCGGCCACTCCGCTGGGTGTGTTAAAAAAAAAAAAAAATGCACAGGACAAGACCAAAGCAATCGATGTATGAGAGGCGGAGTTTAATTCATACCAGCCTTTCTTTTTTTTTTTTTTTTTTTTTTTTTAAAGAAAAGCTCACTCTAGTAGACATTTATAAATGTCATATGGACTACATTTTCTCCTAAACCTTTCCATAGATGCCAAAGTATACAATTCCAATGAGCTGTTCACAAACACAGGAATATTCAACCTTTACAGACCCAAAGACTGCAAATATAGAAAAGCTAGATTATTTTTGCCAATGAACTTGAAAACTTGCCCTTGACTTTTTAAAATACCTTCCTCATGCTTTAGAATATATCTTAGTGTGGTTTCATTTGTTCATCCAATGGCTATTTAAAAAAAAACAAACTTGCAGATGTTTTGAGCAAAAAATAAAAACACTGTTAGAGAAAACAGTTGAAATATTCACTCAAAAGCTCAGTTACTGAGGTGTCACCCTTGTGACGATTTCATTTTGTCACAACTAGATGAAATGTGCTCCGACAGTTTCTGAATCTGTGCTCGAAAGGGACGATGAGTCTAAATCTATTCTGCAAGTGGGTCAATTCAGTGAGATCAAATTTGTTTAGCAGTCAAATCAAATTAATTGGCAAAAATGTCAAAGACCATGAGTAAAGGGCACAATTTCTATAGAGAATCCTTTCTTAAATGTTTTCAGGAAGAAAAATAGCACATTTTGTGTTTTATTGAGGGCTTGACCTATAAACTGTGCAGACAATGTAATACAGCTTGACTGAATCAAAGCAATTTTCTCACCAAGGGATTTAAGCTGCGGCTGGCCTTAATAAGAACCAAATGAATGGCATCTTTAAAACACTAAAACAGTGTTGCAAACTAACCAGCCAATGTTCTTGTTTTGATTTGACCAGTGGCTAAATAGTGTAGCCTGCTCCATAAAGCATGCAATGTCTGCGGTGCTTCTAGGAAGTTTTTGCATGGAATGCAAAGCTTGTAATTATTTACCAGCTGATTGTGATTATAGGTCATCCCCTTTCCTACACACTTCCTATTAAAGCCATCAGACATTCAGAGAAAAACAGTACATGGAATGGAGACAACCCGCACACAGACCGAGAGATCATGAATTAGGTAATGTAACAATTGTCATACTATCTTTTATCCTTACTAGATTATTGCACTAATAAATTAAATCTTGTAAATGGCTACAGTATCATACAAATATAATTCATAAAAAAGTTAAATCTCAGTAACACCAATAATGCACAAATAATTTGTGAAACAAATAATCATTGTTCTAAACACTGAAATGTCATCTCTGAAGGGCCCTGCATAGAATATGTTTGTGATGATACAAAATTATGTCATGGCACTAACCATAGCACTGAAACAAACAGTGTCGACAATAATAGATTTTCACTTTGCCAAGGGAACTCTTGGAAAATCTGTCTATAGATCCGTTTTTGCTACTAGGCACATCTGACGACAGATTTTAACTTTCCCCTGGCTATAGCTATTATCATGGGTAGACAAGATCTATGGAATGAAGGACAAAACTGGAAATTCAAAGTCATGTACAGCTTGAACGAATGACTCGACAGTGCAAGCTGGTTTGCAACAAAAAGCACCATCAGATGTACGTAAGTTCTGAGTGATATAAAGACAAAAACAGAGAGAAAGACGCAAGACCAAGCTAGGGAAAGCGAAGGAGAAAGAATGAGAGAAAAAAGGCAGAGTGAGAGAAAGACGCTCCAGTTGCCTCAGGTTGCCTTTCAGCTATCTTTCCCTGTAGATTCATCTGTCAGAGCTCAACCAAGAGAGAGACAGAGAGTGAGAGAGAGTGCAGGCCTCATTGGGCATCTCATCCTCAGGCTTAACAATCCAATATTGGTTGTTGCCGAAGATAATTATGCCCCTCTGATGATGGAACACCTTGGGCAAGTTACAGCAATTTGCATCACCAAACATGGCAGATCAGCATAAAGGGAGGGAGATTTAAAGGGATAGTTCGCTGAAAAATGAAAATTCTATCGTTATTTACTCACCCCCGCGTCATTCCAAACCATATGACTTTCCTTTGTCTGTGGAACACGAAAAGGAGAAATGTCATTGCTTTTTTCTGTATGAATTCATAGTGACCACCACACATGTTTGTTACAACAAAACAGCACAAATATTCATTCCAAGTCTCTGAAAGACATACAATATCTCTGTATAAAAGAACAGACCACATTTTAAGTCATTATTTATTGATATTCTTGGCCTGCAGGTGACTAGAACTCGAATCGGTCAGACTTGTGAAACTGATCAACTGGTTCATTAGATAGAACCAGCTCAAAAGAACGATTTGTTCTTGAATCAGACTGATTTGGTTCACAAGTTCAAATCCAGTTGCACATTAACAGCTCACTAAAGGGAGAGGATATCAGCGAATACACAAATAAGGCATCAGGAGATTTAGATATACTAAATATGAACTACATTTATGGAGCTTTACAGGTGACTGTCATTGTATGGACAAGGAAGAGCATAAAAAACAGCATATGATTTTGAAATAACATTAGGTTATGTAAATAATGACAGAATCACGTTCATGCATATACATTCTCTGTCCTTTTTTTAACCTCCTACCACTTTCCCTAATTTTTACTCATGTAAATGGTAAAAATCTTTCTACGCTGACAGAAGAGGTCGACGTGGCCGTTTCTGTACTCTCCCAAACACCTTTGCATCTACTTTACATGGTTTCTGTTTATGTCATTTAGAAGAGTTAAATGAGTGGAATGGATATGTGTGTTTAGAAAGACTTCTTGAAAATGTGTTGTTATGAAAGGACGTTCGCTTTAACTTGTGTGCATATAAATAAATACATAATAAATGCACGAGCATTATTTAAAATTGCCGCTATAAATCACTCAAATCAGCATCTGAAACTCCATGATAGAAGCCATTCCAGATATCTGTTCTACAAATACAGGAAGTGATTTATCAAAGCGCTTACACAAATTTTCTTTAATCATTGGTTAGTGTTTGACCACATGGCTGCAAAATTACGCCTTTTGAAGTCGCTCGGCCTGTTGGCTAAAGAATGCGCAAGATTATACCGCACATTCCACCGATCGTGTTTCGTAATAAATGCGCACTCGACAAGTACAGCATTTGGAAATGTAAACATTTCAGAACCGCAGTCTTTCAGAACTTTGCAAGAACTTTGAGAGCAAGCAACAACCACCAAGACGAGACGTTTCTGTGGTGGGGACAGACTTTCACAACAGAAGAACTCAGAAAAGCAGCCTAACATAGTTATCGTTCACATGAATATTTATAACTACTCATGAGCGATTTCTCATTTTCATCCTATTTTTCTGCACCATTACTGCAACCATTTAAAATGGATCAGAGAGAGAAACTAGGAGCGAAATAGAGAGTCTAGGGAGAGAAAAAAAACAGTGGCATTATTTTTCCATAATAAAATTTCCCTGCCTTAACAAGATAAAAGTAAATTGCGCACTGACTCAGAAAGTGTGAAAGGCATTCTAGAATGAATTTTTCATGTGCATTGATAATTTAATATGTTGTGGCGCCAATTTATCAGATTTCCGTGTCGTTGCCACTCTTTTTTTTCTGAGGAGAATAACAAGGATATGATCTCGCTTTCTGAGAGCTTTCAGAACAATGTCAGAAAAAAAAAGGTGTTCACAATGATTGGATGGAAAAAAAAACCTCCTCAGAGAGACTTAATATAACTTGCTCTCATTTTCCTACTACTGAACGCACTAACAAGACGACGAGGCGGACTCAATTGAACAACATGTGTTCTAAATTCTTCACATTATTCATGCCGGCTGGAATGCTATCATTCCACATGGAGAACATCCAAATCGGATGCCCAGGTAAAATGCTCATGGGACTTGCGTGGTATGTAAATGTGGAACGAAATGCTAAAGATCCAGCATCGTCATCCCAGGTGCGGATAAATTATGACACACGTAAAGACAAAAGCATCACGTTGTTCTTTCCGGAACGGCAACAGTTAAAGCGGTCTGGCTGAGCCTGCGGCAGAGGATGATAAAGTATTATTTATCATGAGGAACAGCTACTGGCCCAGAGAAGGGAGAGAGGGAGGCAGAGAGAGAGGTAGAGAGATTAAATATAAGGTTACCACAGCTAGGACCTAATCTATTCAGAGACAAATGCCGGGTCTCGGAAGCACATTTGTTGTGCGCCCCCGAGGTTTAACAGCCGGCATTATGGTTCCATTTCTCATCATTAGCAAGCCTACATCAATGTCCCCACTACGGGGTCAGCTCTGGGAATAGATCCAAGGGCTGTGTCAGGCCAGGAAGAGAGAAAAAAGGGGGAGGGGCACTGAGAAATACCTCTCTCTTTGTGCGAGTGTGCGTGGGGTACGTGCAGTGTGCCATCTCTTATCGTACTACGAGAGATCCATATGGTTTTACATGCTTGTGTACATGAGTATTTGCATAAGCCACTTTGCATGCACGTTTGACACAAATGAGGAAAAGAGGCAGAGTGCAACAGAAAAAAAAAAAGAAACAGATAGAAGGATCGAATCAGTTTAAAAGACCGAGAGACAGAAACGGGAAAGACAAAAGACAGAAAGACAGGAAAATCAAGTGTGATGTATCTGGCTGCAGCACGTGTGTCCCCTCGCCTACCATATGCTGCTGCATTTCACGCTAGTAGATCTGAATGCGGACACAAGCATTTCAGGGTTTTTCTCATCTAGCAGCCCTGCCTTTCTCCACCGTGTTAGATATGTTAATCCGCTGGCATTCATCTGAACTACAGCGGCTCCGGAATAGTTCTCCAGACCCACGCGTCAGAGCTCCAACCCAGCCGCGGGCAGCAGATGCTCCTGCAGACTTACCCCAGCCGCAAACTGGGCGTTCAGGCTTCCCACTGAGAGCTTCCCTGCCTCCTCATAGTGCTCCAGAAGTGTATAATAAGGCCCCTTGAGGAAAACTAAGGGATGGGGGGAAAAAAAAAGAAGTGTGGAAGGTTTAAGAGCAGGAAAACAACGGCGTGGTTACACTGGAGGCTGCATTAGCACAGGACTGATTTCTGATGGGCGATTTGAGTCTTTTCAGCAAACAGTCAATACTGTAATTCAATTAGCTATCAAAATCTATGACTTCATCACCACTGTTTTCTACTGCAAATAAAATATGAAAAATGAAAAAAAATCTATTAAAAATTCTTAAAGGTGCCATCGAATTGAAAATTTAATTTACCTCAGCATAGTTGAATAACAAGAGTTCAGTACATGGAAATGACATACAGTGAGTCTTAAACTCCATTGTTTCCTCCTTCTTATATAAATCTCATTTGTTTAAAAGACCTCTGACGAACAGGCGAATCTCAACATAACACCGACTGTTACGTAACAGTCGGGGTGTACGCCCCCAATATTTGCATATGCCAGCCCATGTTCAAGGCATTACACAAGGGCAGCCAGTATTAACGTCTGGATGTGCACAGCTGAATCATCAGACTAGGTAAGCAAGCAAGAACAACAGCGAAAAATGGAAGATGGAGTGATAATAACTGACATGATCCATGATAACATAATATTTTTAGTGATATTTGTAAATTGTCTTTCTAAATGTTTCGTTAGCATGTTGCTAATGTATTGTTAAATGTGGTTAAAGTTACCATCGTTTCTTACTGTATTCACGGAGACAAGACTGTCATTTTTTTCATTTTTAAACACTTGCAGTCTGTATAATGCATAAACATCTTCATTCTTTATAAATCTCTCCAACAGTGTGTAATGTTAGCTTTAGCCACGGAGCACTATCAAACTCATTCAGAATCAAATGTAAACATCTAAATAAATACCATACTTATGCGATTAGACATGCTGCATGACGAACACTTTGTAAAGATCCATTTTGAGGGTTATATTAGCTGTGTAAACTTTGTTTATGCACTGTTTAAGGCAAGCGCAAGCTCCGTGGGCGGGGAGCGTGAACATTTAAAGGGGCCGCAGTGTAAATCGGCTCATATTTAATGATGCCCCAAAATAGGCAGTTAAAAAAATTAATTAAAAAAACATCTATGGGGTATTTTGAGCTGAAACTTCATAGACACATTCAGGGGACACCTTAGACTTATATTACATCTTGTAAAAAAACGTCCGATGGCACCTTTAAATTTATTAATTAGGGCTGGGCATTTCCTAATTCCTTAACTTCGTAGCTTATGATTCACACGCACTATATATATATATATATATATATATATATATATATATATATATATATATATATATATATATATACACACACACACACATACACACACACACACACTTTAGAAGTCATTATAACTTCTTGTTCCAGTAACCACCAGTGTCAGGGGGAATGCATTACAAGTAACTTCAGTTATGTAATCAGACTACTTTTTCAAGTAACTAGTAAAGTAACACATTAATTTTTCAATTTACAACAAAATATCTAAGTTACTTTTTCAAATAAGTAACGCAAGTTACTTTTTCAAAAATTACTTTAGATGAGATCTACAAATAAGTGTGCTGAACTTCCTTCTCCTGCATCCTGTTCTTCTTTAATCCAGAATGGCAGCACAGCTGAAAGGTTTGTTTGAGCTGCGCCCTCTACTGTACAGGTATAAATACGCATTTCCTTCAGCCTGAGGCTTATTCATTTCACTTTTGGTGTGAAAGGGCCTTAACATTTGCCAAAAATATAACTTTTTGTTGTTGTTGTTGTTGTTGTTGTTAAATAAAAAACAAGCAAGCCCAGCCCAAGTGAAAAAAAAGTAACGCAAAAGTAATGTAATGCATTATTTTTTTCATAAAAAGTAACTAACACAATTAGTTACTTTTTAGGGAGTAACTAATTTTAGTTCAGTCAGTGAACGATTCATCAGACTAATTAAACAAAAAAAATAATGAGTCTTTTTGAATGAACATGTATCAGACTACACTGTGCTCTTTGAAAAATCAATATTAACCCAGCTTTAATTTTAATCACTATTACACAGTTGTTTCTAACTGTAACCTGTACTTCACTGTAGTGATAACAGCGCTCAAAAGGAATAATCATGTTGACCACTCAGGTTGTATTTCAAATATGTAACCTTACTAAAAATAAACACACTTAATTTTAACAAGTTAAAACAGGAAATCAAGATTTACAAGAAAGATGGAAAGGAAAAGTGAAGTTGAGGAAGAAAAAATCCTCCAGTGAATAACAAATCAACAGCAAGCAAATGAAATGAATTGAGTTAGGAATATCACATTACCATCATTAAATTAAATTTACGACAGTAGATTTCAAATCGAATTACCAAATACAAGCCAGCTGTTTACACGGCCCTGCTCTATGAACCGTAGTTGTAGACTCGGAACACCAATCGACCTCGGAAACGTAACATAAACAAACCGCAGGGTCAGCTAATCAAATTCAGGTGAACTGTAAATTCTGTTGACTAAAAAAAAAAAAAAAAAAAAAAAAAAAGTCTTGAGGAAAAATAAACACTTGTGTAACAAGCTTTCTTTGCAGTGGACTCAACTTTGCAGGCGGGCTGCATTATACTTCCACAATTCAATCAGCGGTGAGCAGCAGTCATGCCAGGGATGTGAATCCCCTATTCAAGTTTCAATTTTTCATACAAACCATGCACAGCTTGTTCCTCGCATTCCCTTTGACGTTCGTCTGGAAGAATAGCCTCTTTATGCTTATTGCATTCAGAGGTGGTGGCAATAGCATGACGCTAATAACAATAAAGCAGCGGTTGACTCCAGCAGCCATGAAATTTGAGTCACTTTCTGTGCATTAACTGCAAAGTGGCAGATTAAATCACCCAGCGTATGATATACAGTCAACCGAGGCCATTACGGGAATGAAGCATGGGGCGGATGCCTCTCATCAAAATGGTGGTACATGAAAGAAGAAGAAGAAAAAAAAAAAAAAAAAAAAAAAAAATCAAAAAAGGGAGGCAGTTATAGACATGACAAATACTGATGGAGGCAGTTGAGAGGCTTGCAGTAACAATGCTTTCAAGACACTTATGTGGAGGACTTGCTGAGCCACTCCTGAGTCAAGTATATGCCATTGGCCAGATATATATTTCACAGATGATGCCTGATCAGCAAAATGCTTACTGCAAAGATAAAGCTTGATGCATTAGTTAAGTGATAGTCAAACCCCAAAATATCACAATACTATTTATGTCAAATCAGAAAGCCCAGTCAATATTGCATGCCTAAGAAATTCCCATTAGCAGATGCTAGTCATGCAGGCTAAGCGATCTTATACTCTGCTGCCAAAGAATGTCTGCTTGCCACTGTCAGAAGGATCTACGTTATCTATTAGCACTTTACCTTGATGCTTTCAAAGACTTAGCATCTCAAAATGCATGTCTATTTTTTTCTCAAGGCCCATTAGACAAGGGAAAGTCTTTGACTGGGGCGCTGAAGCCGATGAACGGTTAATGTAGGCTTAACAAGAATCAAGATGTTGGCTTAACGAGAATCAAAGCTATCCTAGAAGGAATAAAAGAGGATATCAAATGGGCAGAGAACTGTCAATTTTCCTGTTTTCCATTCACAACACAGCAGACAGGGCCAGGAAGTAGTGTTGCAGTCCAATTTTATTGCAGAACATTATTTTTCTGTACTGGGATTTCTCAACCTATAGGCTCATTGTTAAAACGTACCTGTGATGATTTCTGGTAAATGATATGCTGTTGCTTTTTGCACTTTTTAATAAAACACTAGTAAGTGCAGTGCTGTAACAGGTGCACAACAAAGCAAGTTTACTATGTAAGAAAGCCATACATATGGAGCTTGTTATGTGATGCAAATGTCAAAATGTATTAGTTTACAAATCATGCACTATGGTAAATGTTTTTGAGGTCATACCATTTTATTTTGCAAGTAACCCCACAAAATTAAGACTTTATTAATTGATAATCTGCCCCTGTAATCATAATTGGTGTGAAAGGGAATCTAAGTTGTTGGGGTTTTGCTGCCACTGCTGGTCATTTCTGCTGGAACCTCTATTGTGAATTGTATTTGTTTGTATTGTATAGGTTTTTTGGAGTTCGTAATCACTTATTAAAGGTTTAGTTCACCCAAAAATGAAAATTCTGTCATTTATTACTTACCCTCATGCCGTTCCACACCTGTAAGACCTTTGCTAATCTTCGGAACATAAATTAAGATATTTTAGTTGAAATCCGATGGCTCCGTGAGGCCTCCATAGGGAGCAATGTTACTTCCTCTCTCAAGATCCATAAAGGTACTAAAAACATATTTAAATCGGTTCATGTAAGTACAGTGGTTCAATATTAATATTCGGATTATAAATGAATCAGTGTATCGAATCTGCTGTTCGGAGCACGAAAGTCATGTGATTTCAGCCGTTGGCAGTTTGACACGCGATCTGAATCATGATTCGACATGCTGATTCATAACGGTCCGATGCTTCCTGAAGCAGTGTTTTGAAATCGGCCATCACCAAATAAGTCGTTATTTTGTTTATTTTGGCGCACCAAAAAATTTGCATCGCTTTATAACATTAATACTGAACCACTGTACTCACATGAACCGATTTTAATATGTTTTTAGTACCTTTATGGATTTCGAAAGAGGAAGTGTCATTGCTCCCTATGGAGGCCTCACGGAGTCATCGGATTTCAACTAAAATATCTTAATTTGCGTTCCGAAGATTAACGAAGGTCTTATGGGTATGGAACGGCATGAGGGTAAGTAATAAATGACAGAATTTTCATTCTTGGGTGAACTAACCCTTTAACATTTTCTGCCCAATTTCACAACATTGTTACCATGGCGACGATAAAAACAAAAATCCTAAAATTACTAAAAAAACATGACTAAACATCCTCATTCCCATTCATTTCCATAATAACATTGTCACAACTGGTGCTGACTGAGCTTAAATTTTATTGAACCTGGAATATTCCTTCAAAACTGCACTGTTGAGAACGCTTTTCAGTTGAGATGCTTTGTTGCTATTATACGGAATATCCGCGGCACTGTTACATGTAACTGATTTCGCAGATAATTAGTTTCAGACTAAAAACGTCGACAATATAGAGACAAGGGAAAGACAACTTGCTATGTATGTTCGGAGACCAGTAATATTAATTTCTCATCTATTTTGTTCTGTTCTCTGCTTGTTGATGTCGTTGTACAGCAAGAATGTAGAGACAGTTGGCCGGTGTTGTATTTGTCCCGCCCCTCCTCCACTCTGATTGGACGGCTGGCTGAAAAGTGACAGTGGTGAGCGCAGCGTTTTACTCAAAGTTGAACATTCTTCAAGTCGAGGCGACCAGTGTTTGAGCTTGAATAGGACGCTCAGCGTCTCGTTACGCTCCTGGTGTTTAAAAAACGTGGTGCTCCCATTGAAAACAATTGGAAAAGTACGCTAGCCACTGGAAAAAAAAAAACCTTTGGTGGACACACGGCCTAAACTGTGCATGCTACAACAACAGTGAGACACGTTGCAATGGCAAAACCATCTGACGCTGGTTAGCATAGCCCTGTTAGCCTCTACAAATCTCTCATTCTTTCTCCATAGCTATACTTTCAACTGACACAGAGCAACAATTTAAAAAAAATGAAACAGACAACATAGACACACCTGATAAAAATTGAAGGGAAAATTACTAGTGATAATCTTTAACACAGAAGACTTTACAAAAGCGTGGAATTCTCTTTCCTCCTGAACTTTTCATTCTCTGGTCTGTTAGGTCACATCAAAAGGTTTTAATGCATTTTAATGAACACACCCGTTAATCTGCTATGCTTTTGTGCAGCTAATATGGATTAGCCTCTTTTTGCATGCTAGCATTGCCAGAAAAGACTCCCTCAGTCACTCCCACGGCCATGTTTTCCTTCCTCCTCCATCTGGATACAAGCCTGACATGACTTTTACCCCTCTTTTTCTTGTGGGACCAACCCTTAAAGACCCCAGACACTCATCTGAAGGGGGGGTGCCCTTGCCAACCTCCTCCTCAAATCCATTGGGATGGGGGGATGAGCAAGGAGACGGGAATATAAAGAGGACAGAGGGCAAGAGGGCCTTTTCTCTAATTAGTGCTACAGAGCCCTAGAGACAAGGGTTGAAACAGTCTACACTGAGTTCATATTGGTCCTTTGTTTCTTTGTTCCATAATGTATTACCCAGAGCTCCGAATGCACAGACAAGCATGCCTGCCACTAGTGTTTTATTAATATGTGCAGAGACTACATATACACACACACACACTGAATATAAAAGCAAAGAGAAAAACATACATACTAAAAGACCTCTGCCCACAAATACATACATATATAGATGCAAACACAAAACCTATGGCCAATTTCTGTATGTACTAGGGTTGTGCGGCTTTCAGTATTCAATTGAGAATGATATTCCAATTCAATTCCTGAATTTAAAATGAGGTAGCAAACAGGATGCAGAATTGCAATTAAAATTTGAATGAGAGGAAGTAGAATTAAAATGAATTGCAATTCAGACAGACAAACAGATTACAGATAGAATGCTAGAAAGATAGATAGACAGACAGATAGATAGGTTTTACATAACCTTTGAATGTATGTACATGAAATATCAAAACTGCACCCCATTCCACTCATTCCAACTAAAAATATCTAATTAATTTATTCCATGGTATGAGACATTAAACAAAATGTAATTTTTTTTTATTTATTTTTTTTTCCACTCTGTATGACCCCATTCACTCACTGTCAGCAGCCTTGGGAGAGTCCCATATGCCTAGCTGTCCAGCAAATACACTTTACAGGTTCTTTAAACTTAATAACGCACTAAAATCCAAAAACTAAGTGCAGCCATGCTGGGAGGCATTAAGCCTGTCTGATACGGATTCGAAAAAGGAAGAAAAACAGAAGTTGACATCTGACTATGCTTGAGGGGATTGAAAACTTTATCGGTCATATGCGAAACCACAGCAGTGATAAAATCAAAAAATGTGACCTCGCAAAGAGCTTTTTTCCCTCTCGTGTATGATGCTTTATGCGTTCGTGAACATTTGCATTGAAGGTGCAGAAGAAAACAGACACGTTTTATCATGTTTCCCATACAGTTTTTGACTGAAAAAAGAGAAGAAGAAAAAAACCCCAATGGCCTTCAGGAAATATCAGACTGTTTTCACAGTTCCTTAGATACCTAATATTCACCTTGGAAATGTCATGATGTTCCTTGATGGTCATGGGACAACCATCTGCATGGTCAGGCCCACAGGGGCATCATCCACCTTTTTTTTTATTTTTTATAAGACATGACCAAAGTCTTTTGAGGTTCACATACAAATCTTTTAATAAACCAAGCAAACATGCAACAGATCTTGAAAGAATTTTCATTGTATAGAGAAAAAAAAAGTCTTATTTTGAGCAAAATGATTTGCAGAAGGTCCACCCAAATGTGAGTGGGTGATTTCTTCCATAGTGTTAGTGTAAAAAAAGCGTAGATATTGTTGCCTTTGGTGTGCAGAAACATAAGATTTACTCAAACTAATAGCCAAGTAAACAAAGCTTTGCAACATCTGTGAAACTCCAGAGGAAACCTATCTTAGGTTTTCTCTTAGTGTTTACACAGTAATAAATCTTGAAGTTATCATAATGCAGAGAAAATGGCAAAAGCAGCAGAAAAATGTACCACTACCACAAGCTACCAAAACCTAGGAAATATCTATTCCTTTGCAGCCTGAGCATAAAGACAAACAAGCATTAACCGTGCTGTTTTAAAAAGCATTAGAGTTTTATTTAACATCTTAAACCTTTAATTGGAGGCTAAGTTATTTCCTCCTTGAGGAACATGGAAACAGCACACCCTCTGCTCTATAGCTTTCCATATCGAGCGAGGCTCGAAGGAGCTCCCCATCTGTGATTCTAACCAATTGAGCTCAAGAGGGTGCAGACCCCGTCCCGGCAGCCCTTGACTATGGCCTCTTAAACTGGGCAGGGAGGCTAATAGGCCTGGAAAGGCCCTGTCAACCCTTTCCCCCCTGGGGTCACATATGGAAATGACTAAGGCTATTTTTAAGCCGCGGTAGGAATAAAGGCATAAATCTTGTGCTCTACCTAATAAGAGAGGCCCTCTTCACCTTTAGGGTATGTCTGAAAATGTTATGGTGTCCATTTCGCACTTATTACCCCATCCGCTCCCTCTTTCTCTGTCTGGAAGTCTGTAACATCCCACTAAACAGGAAGTAGAAAGCAGTCATGTAATTGCTTTTTGAACAGCTTCAAGTCTGGGTTCCCTGGTGGTCTGATTTCTCATCTTTCCTCTCGCTCTCTCAAAACAGATGTGTGAGCAGGCTAAAATTTAGATGATACATCACATTACATTTATGCATTTAGCTGACACTTTTATCCAAAGAGACGTACAAAAGGAAGAACAAAAGCAAAAGCAGTTCATCACAGCCTTGGTCTTCAAAAATGGCAAATAAACATCATAAAAGTAGTCCATACGACTACTTACGAGACACAAGTACCAATGATGCCTGGTACATTAGATTTATTATAGATAGTCTCTTTTTATTTTTTTTTATTTCATTTTTAATGTATTTTATATCTTTTATGTATCATCTTGATTCTGACTTTTAATGCATTTTAAATATTGCGGTTCTATTTTTATTATTATTCTTTATGTAAAGCACTTTGAATTACCATTGTGTATGAAATGTGCTATACAAATAAAATTGCCTTGCCTTGCCTTGCCTTTCTATTTCAAATACACTATTGAAATAGTGTTTTGTATTGTATAATAAATCTAATGTACACTTTGTTCCTACCAGGCATCATTGGTTCTTATTTCTCGCAAGTAGTCATATGGACTATACTTTTATGATACATTACGGTAGTTTATCATTTTTTAAGGCTAAAGGCCCGTTCACACCAAGAACGACAACTATAAAGATAACCATAACGATATCTATATCAGCGTCCACACCAACAAACAATAATGCTCTGTTTATTCTAAGGAGGATCGTTGTCTGCTCCTTTAAATGCTCGAGCTCTTTAAAGCCAGATGGATTCTGATTGGCTCTCAATGTTTTATATCATTCATCAACTGGAAAAAGTAGTTCTGAAAGGGATTCCAACGATATTGTTTCTCAGTGCAGTTATTGTTTTAGCTGTGGTGTGGATTCTGCTTTTCTTTTATTTTTAGAACGATTTTTAGAACTATATATATATATATATATATATATATATATATATATATATATATATATATATATATATATATATATATATATATATATATGTGTGTGTGTGTGCACAGAGTACAGAGTATCTCTAAAACCATGAAACTCTCAATAACATACAGAGTCACAAAGCCTGTGCAAAGTGTAAGCTTGCTAAATCCAAAGGCTGCATGTGTAAATCTAATCTCATTCGCTTGGAGAGCACAGTGGCCTAGTCCTCAGTCTGAGCACTTTATGGCTCCATATGCCATTTCACTTCCCATTTATTCAGTTGGAGCTGCAGTACTCTCCAGAGGAAGTCACAACCCTGCAGGCCCAGTCTCTACCTTTCATCTGATTTATACCATAACTCTGCCCAAACACACACACAACTCCCAAGGACGAGAAGTGCATCATCATGAGAGAAAGGCAGAGGAAGAGAAAGAGACTGTCCAAGTTTACGGAGGTAAATCAATAGTGGAGAGGACAGGAGAAGGTTGAGTCTAAACGAAACAGCAGTTTTAGAGTGAATCAAGCAGCCCAAGACCCTGACTGTATTGTCTCCTAAAGCTGCAGTGTGTCAGTTTAATGTGTAGGGACAACTAAATGTCAGTCAGTTGTAAGTGAATTTCCCCCAAAAGTCTAAACACGGCACTTTAAACATTGCTCTGTTTGTTTGAGCAGTCAGATAGTAACATACAGTAGGCTCAACCAATGACATGAGTTTGGGATGGGGCCATCTGTTTGTAAACAACAAATGTGTTAGCAATTCAGTTTGGTGCCATTAATAGAACAGAAATTACACACTGCAACTTATAGGTGGGAACAGGTGGAAATCTTCTATGCGTACTCCTAACAATACAGTTGATGATGATGGATGGATGGGTAGGTAGGTAGGTAGATAGATAGACCGATGGATGGATAGGTAGGTAGGCAGATTGATGGATGGAAAAACATTAATTTCCCAGAAAAATCTAATAGCTCTCTTTCTCTCAAAACAGGAACACGGAAATTAAAACACTCAAGTATCTCGACATACCCTATCCTGACACACTGATGGATGGCCAGGATGCAGAACCTCTCCCAGTAAGACCATTAGTGGAGTGAAATGATGTCCAAAGCACCAGTGCGTGACTGGGCCAGCCAGCGGAGTGCCTTTATAAATGAGTCTCTGCTGAGAGCGCTGGCTGGACAGCTCAGAGGAAGAGGAGAGGAATACTCACTTTGGCTCTACACAGCTACTAGGAATTGCCAAACACACAGTGAGGAGTGTGATGCATCAAATTAGTTCTTTCCATGCTAACAAACCCGTCAAGTTATATTTAGAATTTTTCAACCCTATTTTAGGCCTTAAAGACTAAACAAATGACAGTTTTACAGATGCAGCAATAAATTTGATCTAGTTTTTGCTATAAACTAAAACTATGTTATATCATGCCAGCAAGTACAAACCGACACTAAGCATAATTCTATCCTTCATGAGGTCCATGTTAGTCTTTATGCTACTTAGAATCTAGATACTTTGATTCGGCCCTGGATGTAGACGTGGGGTTTCCCTGCAGGGGTTGGAAGTGACACGGCCTTTTGGAAAGCTCCACTGGGGCGCTTTGACAAATGGACTGTCTGACGAGCGCTGCGTTCAGGGAGCAGGACCCTGTGCTCACGCCTCGTTTACCTGCCGCTACGCTCACTCGCTCATCCTGGTTCTTAGACACACGCACACACACACACACACACTTTCTCTAGCAGCGACCCAGTTGTTGAAGATGTGAAAGTCAGGGAAGTCAGTGTGTACTGCAATAGATCAAAATGTGGCAACAGTGACTTTGTCGCCCTGCATTATAGTTTGTTTTGGCACAGTGTTGTGTCCAGACTTTTGACTGGAATGGTCAATCCGGTATATAAACTGAATTCCCTGATTGGTTATAATATAATTTTTCATGTTTATCCACCGACCATGACCCCTTCAGGCACATTTGACGCATTATATGTTTTATTACTCATCTTCAGTTTAACTTTATCTATGTTGTTGTTCTCGTCTTCATTTGCTGTTGTTTTTATGTATTTTATGTGTTTTTGTGAGCCAACCCGGAAGATTCCTCGACAAAAAGCTAGAAGTAAAAATCATAAGAGGTTGGATCATTGGGCCTACTTAACGAAAGCTGACTAATTTAAGGTACCTAAAAAACTCACCTGAATAAACGCGAAAGGTGGCCTACATTTGCACCTCACACCCACCCGCTCCTCGTTATTTCACTGTCGAGATTTATACCTTTACATCTTTTCAATCCAATCACGGTCTCGTTTCGACGGGACTCCTCAACCGCACTGCCACAAACGTTGACAACTGCAACAGTCATCTCGACAGATCCGTAGGTGTGTAAACAACCTCGCTGCGCATGTGTGTTTGGGATTGTGACAAATTCCCAAACATGTCTCTGGCGACTTCCCGCTGCTTTGGTGTCAGCCAGACACGTCAGACACAGACGCAAGGCCCCGTGGGACGGGCGCGGAACAAGATGTCGCCTGTCAAGCGGGGAACATTTGAAAATAAATAACATCAGTGATGATTTGGGTTTACTTGTCACCGACGAGCTGGTGTTTTTGAGGAGTGATGCCGCCGCTGATCCTCTGGGAGAAGCAATCGCTCTTTTCCAGACCGGCATCTCCAAACAGATGTGCCTGATTTCCATTGCAGATCTCACTGCATAAATCCACATGAGGATTTCAATATTGGTCTTAACAAGCAGATGACAGCAAGCAAGGGGGTGATCATTCATAATTGGAGATTGGAGGCGGGAAAAAAAATGGGGGGGGGGGGGGTACGATGCTACTGGATTAAGTAGCTCTGAATATAACAGGAATACTAAATCTAGTTAAGAGCTTAGTTGATGCACAATGGCATGTTTTTCACCAGGTCTGTTGATGGACCTCATGAATATTAATAAGCAATTCCCCAGGAAACAAAAGGTTTGTGATTTTGTATGCAAGCTTATTGAGAGCTAATTGTTCTTGGTTTACCAACAGTTAGAGCTTAAATTGTGGCACAGTAAAGAGGTTTTAGATAATGACTACTACAGTGGATTACCAATTAGAAAGCAGCTGGGGCTTAAAAAAAGATTGAACTAATTAATCAAGTTCCTAGCCTGCCGGGCAATATTTTTGTACACAACAATTGCTAGGATGTTATCGTGTTTATGCAATGCTTTTTCCACTCATAACATTTCCAGGTTTAAGAGCCAGAGCTTGGAAACAATATAATATTCTGAAAAACACACAAAGACCCACAACCAAGGATGTAATAAGTATAAGCGTGTTCAGTATTTCTCATATTTCATGTTGCAGATCCCATAAATGTACACTTAAAGACGATATGAAATCAAAATTGACCCTATTTTCTTAAAAAACAACAATTTTTCCATTTCACAGATACTTTTATATTAAGAATTATAAATATATACATTTAAAGATTAACTATTATTATCAGAGCCCAACATGATTCATTGTTTAATGGTCCAATCAAGACAAAACGAAGTCCATCAAGTCCATTGAAATACATCCCATTGGATGAGTTCCTGTCACTTAACTGGTATAGAAATGCTAACACCAGTGGTTCAATAGAGTGGTGGAACTATGACATCACTTTGTAGGCCAATCGGCAGTTAGCATCTCGCTGGTTCCCTCGACAAAACCCCAATAGGATTTTCCAATAGGCTTCTGGATTATCGCAAAAAATAAGCTCCGTGATCAACAAAAGTTTATGATACACGACTTGTCAAGTGCAATAATAAGCATAACTAGACTGTAAAAGCAGACTGAGCTGTTCGGCGTGATGGCGTTTATTCTCCCCAACAGCCTCTGCAGTTTGATTTAGCCACTTGTTAGCAACCGTCTTTTTCAAGACATGTAACGGTTTAAAAAATCATGAGTAGGTTAATACAGATTTATTTTATCTTGTAGAATAAAATGTAAAAGTATCTTGAGACTGTGTTAACCACGGACCTTATTGAAGCCATTTAAATCAAAAAGTCTTCAAAAAACCCATTGATTTTGGCACGATGGAACCGGAAGTGCTAAAATGCTAACTCTCTTCAGGGTTTTGACCTACAAAAATGCATCATAGTTCCACCACTCTATTCACAGGGAACACATGGACTAATAAAAAGCATAATCCGAATGCACCGCAAGTTGGGTTTGGATAAAAGTTTCCACCAAATGTAGAAATGTAAATTCTGTTTTATCTTCCACATTAGACTGGATTCTCTTAGAGTAATTCATGAACATTACATAACTGTATACCTGTGTGTCTGACTAAGACTGCAGTATTTCAGAGTGCAGAGGTGAAACACAAGGTCTGCTTGTAACAATAGCAATCATCTCCAGGACCTTAAGGAGAACCAGCTGCTGAGAGCAGTCGATTAGAGGTTAGGAGCTGGAGAAATGCACTTGAGTAATACACATGAATCTCCCTGCCTCGGCTCTATCCAGAGATTACATATCATAAACCTCTTCTGGCAGCAAGGCAAAGCCAACCTGCTCCAAGTATGCAGCAGAGATTTGACTTCCTCTGGGAGACTCCATAAGTCATCAACACAATGGCTGCTTCTTGGAAGTGGAAACACACCTTACAGAAGGAATAATGGAGAACATGGGGAGGGTGGGGTTTCTGAAGGAGTGCTGGAGTGGTTTAGTTCTGTGGTCAATGCCGTGGCGTGGCAAAATGATTGTTTGACTGTGCTTCCTGTATCTGCAGAGGATACAGGATTATTAATGGTTTCATGAAGGAACTGAAGAAGGAGAAAAGGTTGAAGATAAAGGCTACCGTCTTTTTCATTAAAAGTTAATCTCTTTAAACCATCAACAGCAGAGCTCTAACAATATTTGTTTAACTTCCACTATCAACACATGAACTTGGACACTAGGATACAACGTTTGTACACTCAACAAGACATCCTTTAAAGCTTCATATCTATGACCTCTGGAAGTGGTTGAAAGTGGACAATCTCAAAACGTTTTACACCCAGTTTACACCTGTATTAAGATCGATCGATCAAAAAACATCGTAATTGTTAGTACCTTACAGTGCTACTATGAACCTTTTAGGGCTAAAAAGGAAGATATAAATATTTTGTAACATTATAAATGTCTTTACTGTGTTTAGCAGTGTGTTATATTTATACATGTATGACAGTGAGACAGACAGACAGATAGATAATCGATAGATAGAGTGTTATACTGTGAAACACAAAGATGAATAAAAAAAATTCTGAACAAAGTTTTTGGATTGTGAACTGTCTGTACCTTCAGGGTTTAAGCAGAAGCGAAGGCTGTTGAGATCAAAGTGAAACATGGTTAAATGGGCCCTTAAAGAAGGGCCAGGACAAAACGAGATCAGATCATTTTTGATTAGTCTCTTAGGTCTTGGGGTTTGAGCCTGGTTCAGAATAATGATTTTTAGCTTTGGGTTAATGAAGCTCATTCACTGCTACCTTTGTGACAGCTAAGCACAGCCTTAATAAAATAATCATCCCTTTCACCTAATTAAACCAAAATAATCTCACCCACCCGCTGACCCTGACAACCCCCTAACCTCTCGTTCGGGGACTTTGGGAAATGATGAGGTCGTTCACACCATCTCCTTTTCTTTCACTCTTAGAGGAATGCAATAATAATAAGACAGTGAAATCCTGATTATCTGTAACAGTCCTGCCGGCTATAAAACGCAGGATTTTAAAATGCTCGATTCATTGAGCATCCCCAGCCACCTTCCCAAGCGTGCGAGACACACACTCTCCACTCGGCTCAGGGAGTAATTGACTCTGGTTTGGTATCACACGCTCATTGCTAATTTGGAGGCCTGTCTTATCATATTACTAGTGAGAATAAGGGGCCTCCCAGCGTCCACCCCCTCTTTTTCCTTTAAGGTTACACTGCAACAAAATAGCTACAGCAGTCATTATTAATGAAGGTGCGGAAGAATTCATTTCTTATTTATGAGAAGCTAACCAACTGGCAAGGCTTCTGACGGCCCTATTAATGATCTTTAGTGGGCCTCGGGCGGATTCTGCTTGGCCAAATCCACTGTTTTCTTCCACTCTGTCCATCTCTGATCAACCCCCTCAGCAGCACACAGAGGGAGGTGCTAATTTGTATGGAGGATTTAGACGTAACAGAGGGGGAGGGGGGACGGAACTCGAGGGAAAGGACCGTTGATCAGGCTCAGCACCGGTGGAGGGAGGCAGACAAATAACAAATGACAGGTCTGTGATTAAATCAAAGCTGCAGCCATAAGTGTTGAAGTATCAGCCTGTCACTAGCAATCTAGAGCTGGTTACGCCGCTTTCCCCCATCTCTACAGCCTACACTCTATCTTTACCCATAATGCACCACCATTGTGCACGTATCTCTCTCCCTCTCACACACACACAAACATATACAGCAATTTATTTGTGGTCAGCCTTTTATGTTACTTCTAAAATTCACAGGTTAGAATATAACCTGAGGTCAAACACCAAATCCTAACCCTTACATACCCCAATGGATGATTATGTTGAAACAAAAATGTGGTCTGCTCTTCCGAGATGACGTATTACTTGTATATTTAGGGCTCGATAATAAGGACTGCCCAATGGCCCAGGGCCAGCATGAACGACGCTCGGGACAGTAGACGGAAATGTCACTTGCCCGCTTGGGCATCCATCCATCGACAACGTGAAAGAAAACTCAATTCTGTACTCGCACGCTGTTTGAGCAGTTTTGTGTTTGCAAACACCCAGAGTGTGCAGCCAGAAACATGGGTCACAACAAAAACAATAACTAGGCCTATTTTATTTTATTTATTTATTAATTACTTTTTTTGTGGTGGGGCCAGTGAAAAATTTGTCAGGGCAAGTAAAAGTTTCAACCACTGGCATGGCCAGGCCAATAGGAAAAAAAAAATCCTTAGCGTTGATATAAAGGCTGCATTTATTTGATAACAAATACAGTTAAAAACTACATTTTGAAATACTATTACAATTTTAAATGGCTAATTTCTATTTTAATTTATTTTAAAATTTGTTTCTGTGATGGCAAGGCTGAATTTTCAGCATCATTACTCCAGTCTTCAGTGTCACATGATCCTTCAGAAATCATTCTAATATGATGATTTGCTGCTCAAGAAATATTTCTTATTAAAAATGCTAAAAAGAAAACCAAAATTTATTCAGACACCTTGAACATTTCATTCATACAGTTTATTCACTATAGTTTAAAAAAAGGGTAATAAAATATGACAAGATCTCAGAGTTAAACTGAGACAGAAAAAATAATAATAATAATAATCTTAATTATGTATAACACTTAAGCAAAACATGGTTAGGTCAAAGTGTCTGAATAATTTTTGTTTCCAAATTTTTATTCTATGGTTCTATAGTTTTATTCTATAGCTTAGGTTCTATAGTTTATATGAATGAAATGTTCAAGGTGTCTGAATAAATGTTGGTTTTCTTTTTAGCATTTATAATAAGAAATATTTCTTGAGCAGCAAATCATCATATTAGAATGATTTCTGAAGGACCATGTGATATATATATATATATATATATATATATATATATATATATATATGTGTGTGTGTGTGTGTGTGTGTGTGGTGAGAGGAGCTGCATGAGAGGCCCTGGACTATGCAAAAAAAGCTAGTTGTAATAATACTATGGTACAGCCATAACTTTGCATTAGTGTTATATGGCTGGTGCAATGGAAATGTCCATTATAAGAGGTTTTACAATAATTACATACATATAATTCATAAAATGACCATGAAAGCAAAAAGGTTTCGGGAATTGTTTTGGTGCTACGTTTTCAGATACCAGTACAGGGAACAGCAGCGGGCGTAATCATATTGATGGGAAGTAGATATATGTACAGGAATTTATGAAATGAAATCAAGTGCTTGCTGGTGGAAAATAGTAGCATCAGCCAAATATCCAACTTCTCATTTCATAAAAGGCCACCGAGTGAATTCAGAATAAGACATTTACTTCATGCACATAGTCCAGGGCTTCTCATGCGACCATAATACCCTGAGGGCCCAGAGGCTTATATGTCCTCTACACTGACCCAGAGAAAGCTGGGACTGCCGCACAACAGGGAGATTGTCTGTAGCTCCAGATATGCATCAATACCAGTGGCCCACAGCCAGACTGAACATATCTCAAAGAATCTGAGATGGCGCCCTGGGTAAACGGCAGTGCATTTGGTATGGAAGACAATAAAGGGCATTATGTTAGCACTTGCTGTCCCATTATAGCAAATTCATTATGAAGTCTGTTTCACTCAAATACCTAAACATCTAATACCCAAGTACTGTTAAGTCCTGCTTTATACTGAACAACAGCACACAGCTTGGTGTTTTTTCCTGAAATCCTATAATATATAGCCACATAATGATTTTTATAATTGGGTTGTAGCAAGAACCTTGCAAAATTGGCCAATTACACACCCAAAATGTTGTAGAACTGTTAAACACTTGTCAGGGACTGTAATTCCAGGCTACTTTATTTCAAAGTTAAAACGCTATTGCGACAGAACATTATGCCAAAGATAAAAGGCTAAAAGATTTTTACACCCTCTAAAGAGAGCATTCAGTTTGTAAATTCAAAACAGATGATTACCAAGGTGTTTCAGTTCTTCTAAAAAGTCTGAGAATTTGAAGGTTCAGAACATATTCTTCAATTCACGGACTGATGCACCTGGGTATTTTTATAACAACTGAAAAATGATTTTGTTAGTTAACCTTCATATAGTAATACTGACATAAATTGTTTTGGTGCTACGTTTTCAGAAACCAGCACACAAGAGAAGTAGATGCATGTCCACAGGAATTTATAAAATGAAATGGAATGAAATCAAGTGCTTGCAGGTGGAAAATAGTAGCATCAGCCCAATATCTTAATATCCAACTTCTCGTTTCATAAAAGGCCACCGAGTGAATTCAGAATAATACATTTACTTTATGCATCTAAAATACACAAGCCAGTCCTTTGGAAAATATGACATGTGCATGACAGACCGTCGGTTTGATCGTTCGACCCGACCGTGAGGCACAACCTTTATATATACCAGCCTTTACAGATATCACAAGGGTCACCAGCACAGGGTCTTCTCGCCTACCAGACTCCATCAAAGCATTTTACACTAAAGCGCTCTATGTTCTTACTATTAACCCTGAGGCATGATTGGGGGGGTCACGCTTAACAAGGAGAGACACTGTTCCAGAAACATCTAATATTTACAGCCGGGGTAATAACCAGCACAGTGGAGAAAAATAAAGAAGAGAGTTTCTCTCTCACAATAACACACATACACGACTGCACAATCAGACAATGGAGGCTTACTGTGGATGTGTGTGCAGTGGAGAGGAAGTGACCTTATGAAACAATCTGTCTGAATTGCAGTTGCTCATCGTAATGTTATGGGTCCCTGAACTGGAAAAAGATTTAAAAGACATTTAAACCTGATGGACCAGTGAGAACATACTGAACAGTGATTTTAAATGCAATAACATGGACTGTGCAGCTGTAATGTCTTATGTGTCCTTTTCTACCCTTAACGTTACATCATAAAAAGTGCTCCAGTGATATATCGCCGTAACCAAAAAACAAACAAAACAGCAACCATATTCTATTCTATTCTATTGGCAGTAAAGCCTGTGTCAAACTTATATTGTAATATGGCATAACGTGAATACTAAATGAAAAAAGACAATACAGTGTGTACAGAGTTTTGGTAAGACACGTAAAAACTAATTTTATGCAAATAATAGAGGAAATATTATATATCGCCGCTGTTGGACGGAAACCTTGCATCTCCAAAAATGCACTTTTCAGGAAATGGGGAAAAAACAACAACTGTTTTTAAAAAAAATAAAATAATAATTAAACACTACGTTGTCAAAGTTTTTTTATATACGGTCAGACACTTGCATGTGTCATTATATTATTTACATTTTACCAAAATCAAGCTCAAATGGAGTTACAAGGATTTTGACCAGCAAATTTCTGAAAATAGCAGACATGCGTGTTTTTTTTTTTCATTAGAATGGCCACATCTGAGGTAGTAAGTGCATCACATTATGTCTTCTTCAACTTACAGGTTATGAAGTTTATTGTACTTATGTGGATGCTGGAAAGGTACCCTACAAGAAAGGTACCCGAACCGGGATTCGAACCCTGGTCACCCAAAGTGCTGCCCACGAGGCTATCGGCTCCGACACTTATTTTATTCTAAGCTTGCACAAATGGTCTCATGAATGTATTCATTTTCCCCCATTATATACAATTTCATCACGGGAGTCCTTTTTGTGGCACATTTCACTCTGTGTCCCGTGGTAGAAAATTACTGTGCATTCATCTTTCCTGTTGTGTTGTACTAATGCTCTTCCTGCTCTTTGCCTGCACTTCCTAAAAGTGCATGGATCCAACGACTCATCAAGTACTGCATTAGTTCTGAGTGCACTCTGAGTTTCATCTCGGCTTCATTCACTCATTTTCTTTTCTCACTCACTAACACACAAACGTGATAAATAACTCATGTTATAGCCCTCAAAACTCTCTTCTATTACCCCTTCTCCGTTCATTTTACAGTCCCAGAAGCCTTCATGTGTCCTGTGCTTCAGACACTCTCTGTTCTGGGAACGAAAAGTCCCCTTTGGGCTTTGCATAAAGGTAAAATGGATGGAGAAAATGGAGGGAGGAATTGATTGGGGAATTTCAGGCCTGGTGGGCTTTGAACATCAAAAATCTTTCAAAACTCATCCACCATTCCCTCTTCTCTATCCTCAGCAGGAAAAACAAAAAACAAAAGGATAGCTACAATAGGAGAAGTGCACAGAGGCATCTGTGGTAAAGGCATCACGGCCTGTCTCTGTCAAATTATAACACATCCAATAACTCGATCCTTTCTCACAGTTACAAATTAGTCCATTAAGCTGTCGGCACCAAACAGAAGAGGGGACGGATTTTGAGGAATACAAAGACAAATTGTCTGCTGTTATTCAATGTCCTGTCAGCCGTAACAGCACTTATTGATGATGATCTGGCTGAGCTAGCTTAAGGGATATGACAGAATAAATATCAATGTTCAGCAGTGGTCAGGGTCGACAATAACTCTGGATAAAGTAGATTTCCAATGAGATTTATAGACACACTACACTGACCTTAGAGGTGCACCGAGTAATTTTTACTTACGTTTTACTTAGGGAGGTCTACAATACCTGGAGAAAGCTATCCAGCACTGGTAAAACCTCACTGATATAATTCTGAAATCTTAAATGACAAATGAGACACCCTACGGTCTTTGTGGGCTTCACAATCACGTGCACATGGCGGCCACTGTTAGTCCACAAGACCTTAAGTGCATGTGAAGTGTGCCATTTGGAACAGGGCCAAACCCCCTGTTTATTCATGTATTTCTAACAGCTGAAATCCGCCTCTCTGCTGCCCCCACCAGCTCTGGAGCATGTACGCTCTTTAAGAGTACATTCAAGTTTACTTTCTCTCAAAATTGTCAAAGTTTGAGTTTAACGTTCAACTGAAATAAATAGCTTAAAGGAGTCATGGCATGAACATTTAAGTAACAAAGCTCGTAAAATGGCTCGTTTGGACGTTGTGGGATCTGTGACATCGCACGGGCAAAAATATTTGCATATGATTGCCTCAAGAGCAAGACATCATTGAGCATTTTTACATTATTGCACCATAGGCCTCGCCCACTGGCATTAAAATTGTTTAACGACACACATCCGTCTACACCGGACATGAGCGTTGTGCTGCATCAAAATCAAATAAAATCCATTATAATCACCGATGCTGTCTACACTGGATACAATATGTAGATGCTTGTTCAATTTCTTAAAATGGATTATTTCAGACAGGGCCAGAATGAGGGTTGAAAATAATCATTTTTGCAAACATATGACTGTTTTTAACACACCGTTATGAGTGAACCTCGAAGAGCTTATTAAAATAATTTAAAAAAATCCATGTCATGACCCCTTTAAAAGTTTTAAAGAAAAATAAAAAGAACAAAACAGCTTGTTATATGCCCTCTGATGTAAACGTACATAATTTTCAACATTTTTCAAAAGTGCTATTCATTTCTTTATAAGTAAAACCTTTTAAGATGAAACTGGAAAACGTGGAATGAAAACTAACCTTAGAGCACCCTTAAAGTAAAGCATCTATAAAATGACGTCAAATTATGTACTTTTTTCTTTTGTTGAGACAAATGTGTCCTTGTTTTAAGTCTTCCAGTATTAAATGCAGAAAAACATGAATGCATTTATTTCTACCTTTGTTGGCACCACATTTGACTCTTTCAGCTTAAACACTGACAGCACAAAAGCACTCAGTAAGAATTTAATATTAACTCAAGACCCACATAACTAGAATTTGAGGAGCCACTCTGCTCTTTATAAAGTGTAAAACTCACAGTCTTACAGATTCAATACCTGTAATCTAAATCAACAACAAAGAGGACATTCACTCCTAGTCAAAATGCATAGTCTCTCTCTACACAAATTTCTCTGCCAGAGCCATGTGTCTGTTTTAGTCTCTGATCAGTAACTAGGAGAGAGTGCTGCATGTATCTGATTAATCACCCTAGTTCCTCGCTTCACTTCAGGAAGTGCCGGCAACTAATGAAATCATGCAGGAATTAAGTTGTTGAGGAGCTAAACATTGCTGCTTGGCTCATCATAACAAGCCTGAAAAGAAGGACTCCCCCCAACAAAACCTCCTCTGCTTCATCCTCCTGCTCTTCCGTATTCCATCTCCAAAACCAAGCCAACAACAGCTTTCATCCGAGACATTCAAAAAGCCCAAGTGAAAAGCCTAAAATGGAAAAAAAAACTGTGTTGGACGCTAGGATTGAGGATTCAAGGCCTGTGGGAAGGAAAGAAGGAGACTGGAGGGAGGTGGACAGGAGTGTGGGCTGGGCTTAACAAGCCAGGATCTCGTAGATTTAAAGGCGCTTCTAAAAATTTATGGAAGCGTGTTTGGACAGAGGCCATAGCGAACAGCTTGGCCAGCTGAGCGGCAGTGCAGCGGGACGCCTAATAAGCCCCGCGCAATTTTTCACCCCATATTTTATCAATAAAAAAGCAGTTAAAAAAACCCACCGCGGACGCAGCTCTGCGCCGTCCACCATCTGGAGCTGCCTTTCATTCTCTAATCCTGCCGTCATTAAAACGTTTCTTGGCAGTTTGAGGCTCGTTCCCCGTGTGCAGATGTGGAGCGAATCTTCAGATGCTCTCTTGATCAAAGAGCTCTCAAGTCTACACCAGACAGAGAAAACTTACCGCCTTCTGGCTACCGCAGGCCAAGCTGGAGTTACCGCTAACATTATTTATTTATTTACAAAGTTATTTATTTATCCCCGCACTCCCACATGAGCACAGGTCAGCGCAGAATGCCGGCCTCCTCATCTCTGCTTCTGTAGGCCATAACCGTGTTCTTTCATTACGTTTTCTGTGATTCACTGACATTGTTCTAAATCCGAGGCCCCTGGATCTGCATTGAGCGGAAAAGCACTCATTTATATACATCATCCTTTGAGACAAAAAGCCTCAAACTGCAGTTTCACAATCCAGAATACGTACTCTTAAAGGATTAGTCTTAACACTTTTAAATAAACTTTTCCTGATAATTTACTCACCCCCATGTCATCCAAGACGTTCAAGTCTTTCTTTTGTCAGTCAAAAAGAAATTAAAGTTTTTGAGGAAAACATGGTATCGTTTAAAGCCCTTTGAAGCTGCACTGAAACTGTAATTTGGACCTTCAACCATTTGGAGGCCACTGAAGTCCACTATAAGGAGAATAAACCTGGAATGTTTTCCTCAAAAATCTTAATTCTTTTGGACTGGAGAAAGAAAGACATGAACATCTTGGATGACATGAGGGTGAGTAAATTATCAGGAAAAGTTTATTTAAAAGTGGACTAATCCTTTAACACTGACATCAAAATGACTAAAATACATGCCACAACATCAGCAATTCAATTAACAAACTGACCATGGCTACATTTATTAGACCAAAAATACAGTTAAAAACAGATATATTATAATATATTAAGTACAATTAATCAGTGTCAGTGTTTGCTTTTTAGATCCAAGTACTATTAAAACATACCAGTTATATTGTGATGAAAGACAATTCACAACTTTTTCCCCCACTTCTGTTATAAGTCTACATGTTAACAAAATGTTATTTGTCAAAATACTTAAATGAAGCAAAACATTTATAAGACAGACAAATGATAGACTGAAGCATCTGTCTCAGAATGTTTTGTTTGAACGTTCTTTCCGGAAAATCAATTCGCTCTATTCCAGCTTGTTTTATTTGACACCCTCAAAAAGCATTTTTACACAAACACACAGATGCAAATGTGAGGGCGTGGCCAATGCACCGCCAATACAGTGCTGCAGGGATGACTGAGAAATGAGTTAGCATTTTAGCACTTCCCATTCCACTGTCCCAAAGTCAAGAGTTTATTGGTTAAATGCCTGGTCTGTGGTTATTTTACACAATTCTAACTAAAACTTTAAGGAAAATGTGTTTTTCTTGTGTTTGTTTGTTTTAAAATAAAGACTGAAAGAGTTGTTGAAAGCTTAGTGGTGGTGAAGTTGAAGTCCAAGCATGGTGTTGTTCATTTATAGCCTACATTTAGTTGTTTATTTCTATATTTTATGATTTGAAATTCATAAAAGTTGTTTTAATTAGTGAATATTATCATGATGAATAAACCGTGTACAAATCATAAACATTTGTTGGTGTCAGAGCTTATTTTCTGCCAAAAGCCAATGGAAATACCCTGTTGGCTTTTTGTTGATGGAACTAGGGTAATGCTAACTGGGTTGGCCTACAAAAATAGGCTTTGTCATCACTACTGCACTCTCGAATTAGTCTGCCACTAACTAGTCTCAGCCTCAAACGTCACGCAAACAGACTGTTGGCATTTTCAAAAGTATGTTAAGTTTGCAGCACCATTGCTGCAGTAAACTTGCACAACAATCTTGAATGAACAATATATTAGATGCACGCTGGTCTGTTATCGTAGGGACCTCGACTTTAAATTTGCATGCCCCGAAGCATGATGCGGAACAAAATGAACTGTGATTGGTTGCTTTACATGTCCTTCAGATGTCCTCTTTGGTGGTCCTTGGCCAAGAGAAGACCTTCTGCCTTATTCTGACTTTCTGGCTACGCGAGACTAAGCGCTAACTGACTACAGTACTCAAGGGGGCGAACTTAAACCAAATATGTAATTATTCAGGCAAGTTCTTGTTCTGCTGTAACAGCAGTTGACATTAAAAAATATACAACATGTAGTGTTGCGAAATGAATTGAGATCTGACACATTTGGAACACAAAGCATAAAAATGAGGTTGCGTAGTAAGAAACATCTATTTTTTACGCACTTGAATAGAGTGTTTTTATGTGGGCCTAACCTGTTCCTATCCATCAGTGCTTTCTTTAGTTTGTAAAAATGTCCATTTTGCTTACTAGAAAAACAAAAATGCATAATACAATACTGTTATAAAACAATGACAGGGCACTTTTATGCCAGTAGGTCCAAACTGACAGAACTAGCACTGGATTGCAACTTAGCATCATGGCCTTATGGGGCATCAGGGTTGAGGGTGGGCGTTGATGGAGCTCCCCTAAAGCTACTGACGCACATCACACTCATTTGGCAGCCATCCCTCCGTCCATGGGCTTGCATATTCCGGCTGTCAAGGCCATGTGTTAGCTTTCCTACGATCCTCTGCCAGGCGTCTCCCAATGCCCCTCTACAGCAACACCACGGGTGCTCTGACTGTAGCAGGTTTCTGCTAATGAAGTCAAATTAATTTAATCGAGGCTCCATCTAACCTATCTGTGCTGCCAGCAGGGAGGTGGGGTTAATGCCAGTCTGCTGCTGATTTCGCTCCAGAACAACCCTGTCAGAACTCATAAGAGTTAGCGCGCGCTGCTAAGTGCGCTAAAATGCAGACGCTATCTAGCATATGAAAGTAAATTACACAAATGAAGTTGCAGTATGTTAGGGCTCCTCTGAACTATAATAAAAGCGCAGTGAGACACGGGTTGCCTTAAGTTATAAAACAGCCCAGACTATAACCAAGCCATTAAAAGCTGCTAAAAAAGGAAAATCTGGCAAATAAGCGCTAGTGACTAGCATCGTTAGGACTTGCTTCCCTTTACCCCCTGTGCCTCAAAAGCCTCTATAAAGTTTTATGTGGGCCTCCTTGATACAATAATTATTTTTTCCTGTAATCTTTCAAGGCCTGCAACCTTTTCCCCTCAGTGGAACGGATCAAAGCGGGCTCTATTATTTTCATGAGGGACTCAATCGCTGTATCCAAACTATAATTGAAAGCAGTCGGGCTTGTGTGTTTTGGTCGTCATCTCGGAACGCTTTCTCCCTAGAGGGTTTCCTCTTTCTGCATACATCATCAACATACCTGCAGTTCAGAAAAAACGAGCACATTCTGGGTTTTGAAATTGTATACATTGGAGAGTATACATTTTAATTAGATTGGTTATATTATATTTTATATATGGCTTTTCACTGTGTATAAGGTGACAAAGATGCATTTCACAAACTACACAGGTTTCTATATAGAATTATTATATTATGCATAATATATTAAAACTATCAGATAAATAACATTTTTAATTTTAATATATTGTTTAATATCCACGCATAAATATTATTTAATATATCATAAATATGATATAAGGCATATTTAATGTTGATTTATGGATGAACTCTCTCTTTAAGAACATGACTTTCCACATATAATGTTCCACATATAGAGTGACAAAGATTAACATACAAAAATACGTTCCTTTTCAATTACAGTTTTAACAAAAATCATCAGAGCAAATAAGCACCCCTTGTGAAGACTACAAAGATACGTTTCACAAACTGCACAGGGTTCTACGTTCAATTGAAATGTGTACGAAAGTCTCGTCTCACACGGGGTGCATTACAATCAATGACATGGGCTAATAGTCGCAGTGAGCCCTTCTGCGAGTTGCCTCTGATTGTCTGTGTCATTTCTTGGAAGAGAAGTGAAACCTCAGCTCATGTAAAACTTCTCCAGACAAGCCCTGGCTGGGACAAATCTTGGTTTTCAAGCTCCAGTTGGAAACACAAAGCACTGGCAACAAGCTGCGAGTAGTTAACGTCCGCCAATGTTTATTGAATAAGAGGCACTTAAGCATCATGTTTATGCACGATCAGAAATACTCCAGTCTGACACATGTGCGCACACACACACACACACACATATGCACCAAATGTTTTCTCAGCAGACAACATCTGCATCCAATATGGACTCAATTTTAGTTTTATTACTGATGTGGAAAAATGTTTATAGCGCTTGGCTTGTTATTCACACACCGTTCCTTGCAAAAGGACTGGGTAGATTGCCACGACAATCCACCTTTCAAAGCACACATTAACATGCTCAGATTGCAGGAAACACCTGACTTTGATCCACAGTTTTGTTCAAAAAAGGATAACAGACACCTAGAATTAGGACAGAAAACCACAAGAACTGTAACCAAGTATCCCAGAAACCATTGCACTAGCACTGCTTACTATTATGCCTGATGTTACAATTTGCTTGTTCTGAATTTGCCCAACGAATTGCAGTTTACTTGGAAGTTTGGTCTAGAAGGTTTCAGAAGAACTGAATCGAATTGGGTTCGGAACAAGCAATTGAACAACGTGTGAAAACACCCTAAACACAATCATAAGCAGGCTGTTCATAATTTCCACCAACTAATTCTCTTTTCAGACAATACCTTGAGCACCCGTTCCACTCCAACAATAATTCACATCGTGATTACGTTTGGCCTCACTCAACTTCTCTTCGATGCCAGAATAAACAGACAATATAATAAGCACTATTTCACAAGTGTATGTCAAAGTGAATGTGTCCTTGCCAGCCATCTATGATGTGTATTTGTGGAGACATCATTTCAGCGGTGATGCTTTAATGAGGTTGGCGTCAAGCCCTACAGGACATATTACTCTTTCATAGTCAAGTCAAAAACATGAACGCAGTTAAACATTCTGTAATTATTCACTCACCTTCATGTTGTTCCAAACCCATATGCTGCTACTTATTCCGTGGAACACACATGTCGAAATCTGAAGAACATTCATCCAGCTCTTTTCCAAAAAATTCATAGTGACCACAGCTGTCAAACTCCAAAAATGACAAAAACCACCGTAAAGAAACCACACGAGTTGGTCATATGACTCATGTGTTATTTTACAAGTTGTCTGAAGTCATACAATACCAATATGTGTGGAACAGACCAACGGGGACACTTCAGCTCTCAAATCTCATTCTCCAATATTTGAATTGGTGCGCTCATCATCATTTAAACAGCAAAAAAACAATTACGTATGGCATCAATGATGTCAAACATGGTGCAATGCATCTAAAGAATGTTTTGATTGTAAATAAGATTTATGAGCTTATGAATGGAAATATTTGATGAATAATTTGAATTTCAACTTGTTCATGAATGATATGGCTTGTAATATAGTGCACAAGTCATACGGACAAATTTTATGATATTTATAAGATGTTTTTGGTGCACGACAGCCTGTGGACACGGCTTGTTTACATTGTGTGGAAAAGAGCAGTATGAACGTGCTGTAAAACATCTCCATTTGTATTCTATGGAAGGATGAAAGAGTTTGAAACGACATGAATGTGAATGACAGTAATTTTCATTTTTGAGTGAACTGCTCCTCTAAGCCTTAAATGTTCCCATTTGCATGTCAAAGTAAATCAAATTCATTCACTTTTTCTTAAAAATTGTAAAAAAAAACAAAACAAAACAAAAAACCTGCAAAAAGTCCCATAGTCACCATCCTTTCAAATAGAAACATATTCAAATACAATTTTGGCTAATATCTCTGCTTCCATCCTCATGCGTATTAGAAGCACCGCAAAATAGCGAGGAAAACACGGACCAGACGTAACTCTTGACATTCAAAGAAAACATTCTCTCAAATTGAAGAAGAGAACATTGGACACAATCATAATATAAATAAATTAGAAAGAAAACCTCATCCATGCTTTAGCGGTTCGAAGAGAGGTAACGTTATGATGCCATTAAGAGAAAGAAAGAGAAATAAAGTAAGAGAAACAGAGAGAGAGAGAGAGAGAGAGAAATTATAGGCAAGTGAGGGAAACCAGTGAGCTGAAGAAAGCTATAGAGAAGATAGAGAATGAAAGCCATGCTGGACAGAAGAAAAATGGCATCTCCATATTAAAGTGTGTGTCGAATGTGTCAGTTATAATTTCACGCCGCCCGCGGGGAAGAGAATTAAACCCGTCTGTGCCAGTGTGATCTCATTCACCCTCCGTTCCGACTGCATGCTGAATCCCAGGCTGATGGTGGAATATTGCAGGCAAATTGGTTTTAAATGAAAGCTAGCGTCCTAACCGGCGTTCGGCCTCCCTCTCCTCAGCCCTTCCCCAGGTGCACTTAATCTAATTTCATTAAAGAGATGAGGAGCGATGATTGCTTGTGTCGAAACATTAAGCCGCTCCATCTTCACCTCCATAAAAAAACTATTAGAGGCCTGTCAGCAAGCCTGTGGGTGGCCTGTTTATGACTGAATATGAGAAAAGGAGGATGAGAGGAGAGATAGAAAAGACAGCTGAGAAGGGTCTAGGGGTAGAGGGTACATTACAGATCATTAGTTCCCTCAGATCATCGAAACGATGCGGAGAGGAAAACAGAGCTAAAAAAGGGGCAGGGAAATAATTTGTCAGGGAGAAAGACTGTAGAAAGAGGCAGAGGTGCACTGATATATAGTAGGTACGTGTGCAGACTAGTCTGAAAAGGCATGTGGCGTATATGGACGAAAATCACAAAAACATGTCTGGGTCACATTTTAACATGGAAAAAAATGTGATCCATTTTGCATTAATAAATGAAGCCTTTTTGGGGCCAATACATTTTTTGCAATGTGATAATATTGTGTAAATTAAGCATAAGATTTTTTGACAAATTCTAATCACTATACAGTAATTCTGTACTTTACAGTAGATAAACTAATACAATGATGTATTTAACTGATTACATTTATTTAATTGTATTTAAATCAGCATAAAAGCATAACTACTACCATGATAAAATTTTTTTTTTTTTTTTTATTAAATTACATATTAACATTTTTTTTTTTTGCATTACTAAAATAAAAACTGGATGGTGTTTATTTTTTAGGAAAAAAACACAGAACTGGTAACATTAGTTACACTCGCGCAAGTTACACTTTTTCCGTAAGTTGAATAGGTTGCTTAAGCTTTTTGAACTGTGGGAGTTTTACACTTTCTCCGTAAGTTGAATACGGAAGACGGTCTGGCGGAAGCTAGATATTTTACTTCATTAAATATGGATTTTTTTTTATTTTTTTTTTTTTTCACAAATGCATCGCTTCATTTCAGAAGGCCTTTATTAACCCACTTTCATCAGCTTCATACTCATTGGTCCTGCTCACTGCCATTATAAAGCTTGGATGCGTCAGGATATTTATTAATATATCTCAGATTGTGTTCATAAGAAAGAAGAAAGTCATGTACACCTAGGATGGCTTGAAGGCGAGTAAATCTTGGGGTAATTGAACTAATCCTTTAAAATAACACAGTATAAATCACAACAGTTAGACTGCTGTTTACTCAACATGCTCAAATTTAGCATGCTAACATACGTAATAACTCACACATTAGCAGTAAGCAAGCTGATGTACATGATATCACTTAACTTAATCTAGTACTTCCATTACATGGGTCATCATGAGAAATCACATTTTCCTTGATCTGGGATAAAACAGCTTGATGTGCTACAAAAACACAGTAGCATTCAGATCTCAAATGCTTGCTAGCATGGCGATTCCATGTAAGACTGTTTAGGTAAAGGAGTTAATAAAAACGGGTGGGTTTTAAAAAGCAGTGGCCCATCAAATTGGGGCCAACACAAAGATAAAAGCCAAGCGTGTGGCGCTAATGCTTCCAGTGTCACACTGAACAACATGATATTTGACAGGACAAATAGCTTGAATTGAGAGATGGAGATGGGTTAGGCTGTCAATAAAGACAGTAATGCTCGTCAGCTGTAAAGCCCTTCACTTAAAGGGGAAAAATGTCTGTGTTTGCCTGAAGTGGCTGAAATGGCTGGGTGTGTTATGTGACATGCTGTCACACTGATGTAACGGGCAGAGATACAAGAGGAATGAAATAACAGAAATCTCTTTAAGCTGCCCAACACAATAGACAGTTTTCAGTGTTCACCTGTCAGGTAAGATAGAATCACACCTGACAGCTCTGTTCCTGAGTCATGCAACTGTGGAAAATCTGTGACAATGCAGCTACCGGATTGAATGGATTGTGTTATGGTTCAAATGCCAATCCAGATGCTTTTCATACGTTTTTTCTTACATGTCTAACTGCAGAACTAAACTATATTTTAAGATGCTTCATTTTAAGGGATCAGTCCACTTTTAAATACACTTTTCCTGATAAATTTACTCACCCCCATGTCATCCAAGATGTTCATGTCTTTCTTTCGTCAGTCGAAAAGAAACAAAATATCGCTTTAAACGTACTTTCCGCTTCCGCATTCTTCATAACGCTTACGCTGAATGTCCTACGCCTTCCCTATTCTACCTACGTAACGAACGCGGCGGCATTTTAGTTTTTTTCTGTAACTTGAATAGGGAAGGCATAGGACATTCAGCGTAAGTGTTATGAAGAATGCGGAAGCGGAAAGTACGTTCAAGGCGATATTTTGTTTATAAAGCATAAACGGTTGTATTTTTTTCGAAAATGACCGATCGATTCGCTAGATAAGACCCTTATTACTCACCAGGTATCATTTAAAGCCCTTGAAGCTGCACTGAAACGGTAATTTTGACCTTCAACCGGTTGGTAGCCATTGAAATCCACTGTAAGGAGAAAAATCCTGGAATGTTTTCCTCAAAAACCTTCATTTTTTTTCGACTGACGAAAGAAAGACATGAACATCTTGGATGACATGGGGGTGAGTAAATTTATCAGGAAAAGTGTATTTAAAAGTGGACTAATCCTTTAAATGATTCATTTGAACTGAAAGCATTTGAATCATAACCAATGTAATTGAATGGGAATCGAAAATCGATTCCAATTTTGGAATCAGATACTTAAAGGGGATAGTTCACCCCAAAATTGCTTAAATTTCTGTCATTAATTACTCACCCTCGTGTTGTTCCATACCCGTAAGACCTTCGATCATCTTCAGAACACAAATTAAGATATTTTTGATAAATCAAGAGGTTTCTGATCCCCCATAGAAAGCAACGTAAGTACCACATTCAAGGTCGAGAAAGGTAGTAAAGACATTGCTAAAATAGTCCACGTGACTACAGTGGTTCAACCTTAATGTTATGAAGCAGTGAGAATACTTTTTGTGCGCAAAAACAAAACAAAAATAACGACTTTATTCAACAATTTCTTCTCTTCCCTGGAACTAACCGGAAATTGAAAAGTGGATATTACAATCAACTATTAGAACAGTTACCCAAAAGTCCACAGCCTAAATGTCATCCGTGGAAAAAAAGGAAGTAATGTTGTAGAAAGAACAACTGATTAAAAACGACAAATACTTTCTATGGAAAAACACGCACAGATAAAATTCACAATAAGAAACATGCATTAGGCAATTATGCAAATGTTGACTTTAAGATACTACATTATAAGACTTAACATACTAATATATGCTAAAAATCGGCTTAAAATACTGAGAAATACTGGTGGCATGAAAATGAATCCAGATAAAAGGTTGAATCACATCAGCTGGGTTCTTTATCAAAGTCTAATCTTTCTTTACAGAAACCTTTAAAAGAAATCATTTCCTTTAGAAACAAACACAAAAACAGCTGTCAGCCAATTCAAAACAGGAAATGACTGTTCAAAAAAAGGCAGAACAATGAAAACCAAAATCGTACAATACTGTTTATGAATACAAATATAAAATGCATCTAGTTCCAAAACTTTTGGCCACAACTGTTTATGTAATTTCAAGGGTGTATCTCGTCCTCAGGCAGTATCATCTGTCATGCACCACGCGTGCTGTTTTCTTTGAACAAGTCGTGATGTCTTTGCTAATAAGTGGACTCGATCTACGCATGAAGCAATTTTATTCAAATCAGCCCAACTGATTACGCCCCTCCAGCGCACCTGCAGGCCGTTTTATAATGTAGTAATGTGTAAAAATGCCATGAGAGAGAATGTTCATGTTCTTCCTGCAACTGTTCAAAGAAGCTATTGTTCAGGGGAGGACACCTGTTACTATTCAACAGGAGGGAAAGATTAATGCTATAGATTAGATTTAATGTATGTAATTACAAATAACAGTGTTTAGTCTTTTCTTTATTCAAAGCAATTACAAAAGACTGATTTTTGAAGTGGTAAATCTTGCTTGTGCTCATTGTTTAAGATGGATAAGCGCACAGAAAAACACCTACGAGCCATTCACCTGCGCACCTGGACATAAATACCACCACAACCATTGCTCAGCTTCTCAATACCCTCTAACCACCTCTTACCTACTATTATCTCCAGCTCAAGCTCTCAGAAAAAAAGACAAGAAATCGACTTGATGCATTCTTTCTAAGGAACACAAACTCTCTCTGACTCTGAACGCTACAATTGCTTCCACATGTTCTTTTCACTGGTGCAAAAACATCTTTTTCTGCATTTAGCATGGACAGAATTGCCCTCCATGTGCTAAAACCAAAAACTGAAATCAGTAACAGAGAGCAAGTTCTACTAAAATCAACAGAAAACTAGTTTCCATACTTACATACATACAGAACAGTAGGCATTGCATACTACACACTTTAAGGGGATCTATTATGCCCCTTTTTACAAGAAATAAAATAAGTCTCTGATGTCCCCAGAGTGTGTATGTGAAGTTTTAGCTCAAAATACCCCACAGATATTTTTATAGCATGTTAAAATTGCTTTTTGGGGTGAGCAAAAACAAGCTGTTTTTTTGAGCTGCTGCTCCTGGCCCCCTTTCAAGAGGGCAGAGTTTCAAAAGCTCATGTAAAGTTCAACAAAACAGGACAATCTCACGCACGTAAACTGTCGTAAACTGTCAGTAGCAGTGTTCAGCCTTATATGTTTGAACCCGAGTCGGACAATGATGCCTACAGAGCCAGATAGTATATGCTACATGGAGACAGAACAGGTATAGTTAAGTTTAATTATGGTTATAACTTATGTTGTCATCTTGCTTTTATCTACTATTAGTACAAGGCTTTTGTAGTGGACCCCGTCCGAATGATGGCTTACACTTTACTGATGAGTTTTATGAAGTTTATTGTACATCACACAAAAGATGAAGCGTCCGTTTTCACTCCAGAAAATCACTGTGTGCTGAATAAAACACAGTACAAGAAGTGCGCATTAAAGACTTATCCATAAACTCACTCTCTCTTGCATTATCATCAACATACACAGCAAATTACAAATACACATTTTGCAACTAACAGTAAAGAAATTAATACAGACCTTATGTCTTTTCCGGGGGTACTTAAAGGGTTAGTTCTCCCAAAAATGAAAATAATGTCATTTCTTACTCACCCTCATTTCGTTCTACACCCGTAAGACCTTCATTCATCTTCCAAACACAAATTAAGATATTGTTGATGAAATCCGATGGCTTAGTGACAAAAAATACAAAAAGTATTCTTGTCGCTTTATAATATCAGGGCTCGACAATAAGGACTGCCCGATGGCCCGGGGCCAGTGTGAACGACGTTTGGGACAGTAGACGGAACGGTCACTTGCCCGATCGGGCCAGAGCTGTAGGGTGTGCGATAAATATCGTCTATGATATCGTAATTGTTCATTTAACGATCTGATATTATCGAGTATGTCCCTCACTTTACAAAAAACAAACAAAAAAACACCCATTGAGTGCACGCATACACTACGTGACATAGTCTAGTAGGTCAGACTAGTGCACGTGCATATTTAGAGTGCACGATTTCACTTCGTGATTTAGTCTTAAAATGCCTTTAGAATGCCCCACAATTCAAGATAAGGGGCAAAAATGCCCCTGTATATATTTCATATTTATATAATTTAATATAGTTAACAAATATTACACAAAGAGCGCAGTTTTTCTCCAAATATGATTACATGCCACTCCAAATATGCATGATTACAAATGTGATATTGATTTTATTCAGCGTACAGTTTAATGAACAAGAACTTAATATCAAGTGACTTACATTTAAGAAACCAATTTGCCTGTTTCACTCTATTTCGCCAACGAAAATAGTTCCAAAGTCCACAGCATTGTTTTACGTCTCTGAGCAACACTTCCTGTGTGAATCAGCCGTTTGAATGAATCGGTTGAATCTCAATGATTCGCTCATTAACAGTGATTCGCTGCCACCTACTGGCGGGTTTAATTTCACGTTTAAAGTGTCTTCATTTTTTTTTATAATTTCAAATAACAGTATTTAAAGGTCCTCTGAGCGATGTCACGCGTTTTTAGGCCAAAACATTTTTTGTCACATACAGCAAACATCTCCTCACTATCCGCTAGCTGCCTGTCCCCTGAACACACTGTAAAAAACGCGGTCTCTGTAGTCGCCACAAGCTCCAAAAACGGCAACAAAAACAAACTGGTGCAGCCTGGACCACGAATTATAATAAACATGCTCCAGCCAATAACCGACAAGAATGATTTTAAATGCGCGTTCATGACTGTTTCAGGAAGCACGGATGGGAGGGGGAGGAGGAGGAGGGAGGGTCTTGCTAGCCTCTGTTTTGTTTGACAACACTTCAAACGTCAACAGGAAGTTACTCCGCTCAGGGTCGCTTAGAGAACCTTTAACGTCAACATTAAAAACATTTTATGCATCTGTAACTGTTCTTGACTGATTAACTTTAATAAAGTTTAATCTATTCTATAGTTATATAGTTATACATTAGATTACAATTTCTGTACCTGAAAATCTCCTGTTTAAACCTACATGAAAAACTTGAAAAGCGCCATTTTATTTATATGTTTGTTCTGTTGTATTTATTTGTGCTATTACTCGTAATTTGATTATTTGTTACTATTTTATTACTTACTGTTTATTTGTCTAACAATATTTAAAAAATAAGTTTATCTAGTAGCTTTCGGTGTCATAACCCGATTTATTGAGGTTAACTGTAACAAAGACAATGAAAACAATAAATATGCTTATTTTATAGACCCATTTTCTTGTCTTTTACTTTAATTTTTTTTGTTGTGGGGCAAGTGAAAACTTTGGCGGGGCAAGTAAAAATTTGAACCACTGGCCCGACTGGATAGAACCACTGAACTCACATGAACTGTTTCAAATATGTTTTTAGTACCTTTATGGACCTTAAGAGTTTGAATGGCATTGCTATCAATAGAGGCCTCACTGAGCCATCAGATTTCATCAACAATATCTTAATTTGTGTTCGGAAGATGTGTTACGGCTGTAGAACGACATGAGGGTAAGTAATAAATTACATTATTTTCATTTTTGGGTCAACTAACCCTTTAATAACCTGGTAAACTTTAAATCCGTAAAACAACTCTGACGAACTGTAATAAAGCGCCTGCCATACTGCCATAACCAGTATTGCTCCGGAGACTATAAGCTGGATCACAAACAGTTTGTACTGATCCATCCTTGAGTAACAGCTTTTTAGCAAAACCTGTGTTTTGTATTATCCCTTTGTACTGACCTTCATTCACAAAGCAGTCTGGTGTAAAATGATTTGCGCAGACATAAACAAATTTAGGTATATGGAGGTGCATGTAACAACAATGTGTTTTATTAATGTAATGTATCTGTGCACATATTCGATCTGCAAAGTTTCAAAAGCTCTTAGTCTTCCACAAAGTGATTTATTTTTCCAGACCTGCCTGGAAATCAGAGGTTATGATTTATTTATATAGCTGTTCCCTAGCAGTAAAACCCAAAAGTTTGTTTATGTACAGCGCATTTTACAGAGTACAGCTTCCTGAACCTAAAAGAGAACAACGCCAGCTATATACAAAGACTATACTTACACTGGATCTGCTTGATCATCTGCATTTTCAGAATCCCACTCGAACTGCTATGATAAAACCGACGACATTATTAACTGCGTGTTTACAAATGCTTTAGAAGCCTTGGAAGCTGAAGCTCACGATTTGTCCAGTCACAATGCACTGGGTCAGCTGGCCAATCAGAGCACTCTGAGCTTTTTGTAAAGAGGTGCCTTGGAGAAATCAGCATGTTTCAAACAGACTGGGAATAGAGAAGCTGTAATAATGTACAATATGTGAAAAATAATGTTTTTTTGGAACATTAAGCATGTTAACCTATTTTATTACACCCAATAAACAAAATAATGAACTTTTAAAATAGCATCATATGAGGCACATTGGTAGAAAACTGCAGAAACAGTTGATCTCAATAGGCCAGAACTATGAGGATCAACACAGAATTATCAAAATAAAAACACCGTTCGTCTCAAACTCGGCTTCTCTATATCTCTATTTTCTCTCTTTCTTTGCCCTAGATCTGTAACGATCAGTTCAAATGCCTAGAACAAAAACAAACAAACACATAACTTGTGACCAATAAGATGCATCCACGATATTATCATCTAGAATTTGATGAAATGGGCTAGTTGAGAGAATGAGGCCCACAGAGAAAGAAAGAAAGTAAAAGACCCCAAAATAAGTGTGGAATACCCCATTTCTCTTTTCTCTGAAGCCTACTAGTGTTAAAAGAATAGCAGGTTCTAAAAGTCCCTCTCCTCATCGTGTCAAATCCAAAGAGGTTTTCTCTTACCATCTGCCTCAATGAGGAGAGAGATAAAAGCCTATTGACTAGCGTGAGCTGCGGTTAATGCAAATTGCTGCTCGCTATCAATGTATTATTTATAGAGCACGCCGGAGACGTTTTCCACTGAACTGGGAGCTTGGCTTACAGGAGATTAGTTATGCTATCACATTCATTTAGCAGGGAGTAATTGCTTAACTGCAGGGGAATTAACACGTGTTACACTTCCACTGGAGCTACATGCTGTTTATATGGGTGACAGACATATCAGGGTTATCAATATTAAAAGATAAACAAGCGCTAAAGGTGCTGGGGAAAAAACATTGCACCGGAAAAAGATCTGCCAACCTACAAACCGCTAACCAAATCTTGAAAGCATTCGTGACCAGAGCCCATTTGAATAACAAATTAGACATAATGGTATAATCTGACAACTATCTATCCATCACTATATGTCTGTAGCGGTTGTTTATTTTGCAAATAATATGCAAATATAACACCTTGTGTGGAGCTTGTGGAAAGCTTGTGTGGATGTTGGAGAACCTGCAAATTCAGATGAAACCGGTACTGTCATCATTTAATGTCCGTTGACACGATCGTATATCACATTATAAAACCAGAGATAAAACTGTCCAGCAAATTGTATATCTATATATATATATATATATATATATATATATATATATATATATATATATATATCTATATCTATATATATATATATATATATATATATATATATATATATATATATATATATATATATTTTTTTTTTTTTTTTTTTTTTTTTTTACAAAGAAACATCTACTATCAAGGTCATGGTCAATGTATGATTGCAATTTCACTCATTTCTAATTGGTTATATTTGCAACGTCTCCCCTACAATAGTTGTAAGAAAGTAAAAAGAAAATGTCTTTAAACCATCGTTCAGAAACAGGACAAGGAGACATGAAATACTAAATATTATAAGAATTGCAATTACTTGAGCTAACAAAAGACATTTTTCCCTTCATATTTAGAAGGTGCTTACCTCTTTTAGTGAAGTTCACAATAGTTCTTCCTGTCTATAATTAACTAGCACAAACATCAAGACAGGTGACTACTTTTCTTTTCTAGTTCAAACAACTTCAGAGCAGTTGAATTGACACACCAAACACAACGACACCTCACAGAAAGCTTAAAACACGTCTGCAATAAGTGTACTCGCTCTCTATCACACTGTGTTTGTCTTTGTATCCCTGTAATATGCAAATAATCAACAATCACAAGACTGGCAGCCATTTTCTGTCATCTACACACATACACAAACACACATGCACACAGACGACAGCCTTTCATACTATAAACTCCAAAATCACTCTTACTCGCTCCACGATGGGTTAGGTAAACAGACGCGCACACACAAACACTCATGAAAAGAAGTCTTACCTTGTCATCGATGTCACTCTCGCTGTCACACTGTAAGGAGATAGTGAGAAGAAAAAGATATGAGAGAATTATTCATTCATTCTCCGACCTCATTATCGGTTCAGGTATGATTTTTACGGCTCCTCTTTTTTTCCCCGTTCTTTCAGTGACACCTTTCAACAAAAATGGAGGTGATGAAGGGGATAAAGTGATACATTTGAAAGAGGCTGCCATGGTTTAAGAGTGAGACACCATAAAATCCAACTTTTCCATCGGTTTTTCAGTTCAATGAATGATAATAGACAGTAAGGTAAGGGGAAATTATTCGTATATGGACGAAACGCTTTCAAATTACTGGGAAAAGAATGTGAAAGCTACTTGACAGCCTGCCAAGTGCTGAGACGAAAACGTAAAACTTAAAAAGTGAATTTCACATCTTAAATTGTCTCATACTTTAGCTTTATGGTGCACAACTACAGCGTTTAGAGGAACATTTTTAGGAGTTTCTTATATACAAATTTTCTAATATATACACACACAAATTATTTTGCTATAAATTACTTCGCATTGGCTCAAAGTTTGGCCAATGATGGGTCCTGATCCCATTGCCATCCTTGATATTTTCCTCTTACCCTGTACTATATTTGTCAAATACAGAGGCAAAAAGTGCATCTAAACGGTCTTGAAAGTTTCTACTGAAGAAATCTCACAGAATTACTCTATCCTGATCAAAGTTAATCTGTGGTGCTACAAAGCTAGTTAAGAGAAAGGTGAAGGGTGCAGGGAAGAGGCTTAAAACTAATTTACAAGGGACAGTGTAGCACAGAAAATGGCTACCAGTTCAAACTTTAAAACATCTAAAAAAAAAAAAAAAAAAAATCAAATTAGGATACACGGTCTCCCTCTCTCCATGTTACAAAATACCCTCTACAACACTTAGCAGGCGCTGGAGTGCCGTATTCCTCCATAAATTTTTCATGCCAGGCCATTATTGCACACTCTTGCGCTTCTAGCCTTTCATTTGAACGAGCGGTGGAGGACATTTCGGGTCTCGAGGCATAAATGGACTGCAATTATGCATATGCAAATGAGCAATTACAAGCCATTTGCACTTAAAGGACTGATCACAACCACTCACTTTTGTTTTCTTAATGAGGATCTGAAGTTTGCTTTTTTTCTCGTCCTAAAATGAGAATTTTCCATTCAGTCTTCTTTATTCTCCATTTAGAATATGATTGTTTGTTTACATCTGCGTTCGCATGTATTCATTATTGAGGGATATTCACGAGCATCGGTAAACGCGACTCCAAGTCTTCCCAACCAGCTGGTCAATTAACTGTTGAAAACTAAATCAAGGCTGTGGGTGATGGAAGTGTGGTTTGCTCAGTATGTTTTACTGATGTGTAAGACAATCCTACAATTGTACAAAAATACATATCTCCACAAATATCCAGTGAACAAAAATGATGTATGCTCAATACACACATACTTAATTATAACAATACATCACATTAGCGAAATTTTGGTAAAATTTTGCAAGCAAAAATGTCTGTTGTAAGTTTTCGTAACCAACTTAAAGGGTTAGTTCACCCAAAAATGAAATTTCTGTCATTAAGTCCTCAAACTTAAGATCTTCGTTCATCTTCGGAACACAAATTAAGATATTTTTGATTAAATCCGAAAGGTTTCTGAACCACACATAGGCAACAACGTCATTGCACCTTTCAAGGCCCAGAAAGGTAGTAAAGACATAGTTAAAATAGTCCATGTGACTACAGAGATTCATTTGATTCAGATTTTTGCACACAGAAAGTATTCTTGTATCTTAATTTGTGTTCCGAATTTGTGTTGTTGGAATGACATGAGTGAGTACTTGACAGAAATTTCATTTTTGGGTGAACTAACCCTTTAAAACCACTGTGAAATCTGTGTGCGTAAATCTTTCACTCTCACAAAAATGTGATTTCCTATTGAAATGGTTTTTTGCTGAAGAACGGTAAGTGTGACCACACCATAAGAAGGTAAATAAATTAATAGTAAATAAATAAATGGTAACACTTTATAATAAGGTCCCATTTGTTAAATTTAGATATTTTGAAGAATGTTGGTAACCAAACAGTTGATGGACCCCATTGACTTCTATAGTATAGAGAAAAAAACAAAACAAAAAAAAAACTATGGAAGTCAATGGGGCCCATCAACTGTTTAGTTACCAACAATTCTTCAAAACATCATCTTCTGTGTTCAGCAGAAGAAAGTAAATCATACAGGTTTGGAAAAAAATTTTCATTTTTGGGTGAACTATCCTTTAAGGCTAACATAATCATACTAAAAGCCAAAAAAAAAAACCCTTAAATTTTGATTTCATGGGGACTTTAAATTAACATGAACGAACAATGATAACTTGTATTTTAGTACTGACTAATGTTTACAAAGACTAGTAAATGCTGTAACAAATGTAGCTCATTGTTAGTTAACGTTAATGCATTAACTAATGTTAACCAATGAAACTTTACAGTAAAGTGTTACTAAATAAATAAATAAATAAATAAATAAATAAATAATCACTATCGTCTCCAATCTGGCAAACATTTGGCCATCTTTACATTTAAATCTATAGAGGACACAAAGAAATGACTGGGGAGAAAGAGACGAGGTAAAGAACATCTCCATTATCCCTCTTGCGAATATGTTTTAAACAATAAAACCATCAAGAGCACAGACAAACGTTGAACTCAGTTTCTACCAATAACGACCGGTCCTGCTCAAACCAGCAGGCTTAATTTGTTTGTGCGTGTGTAGAGTCTTTGTATGCAGAGACTACGCTCAACGCTCATCCTCCCACACAGGGTTTTGCCACACACTTTCCTATAGCTAGCATGAAAATAAAGATTAGACAAAAACTGCAGCCAGGGACAGGAAAACTCTCAGAGCGGTCTTAAATTCAAAAGCCTGCATTCACTCTATGGAAATTTAGCAGAGTTCAGCAGCGCGCCTTTGTGGGTATAGATGTTTCATGTATATTTGTGCGAGTCTGTGCTGTGGATTAGAGGGACCCATTCATTGACTCTGTCCTTTGCAGCACTGTGTGCAGCACTGGCTAAACAAATCCTAATTGCTCAGCTCTACTTGTCACAAGTCATCCACTGTAGGTCCAAGGCATTAGCACAAACAAAGTGGCTTAGCCAATTGTCAATCATGTTCTTATTCAGGTGGGATTTTCTTGTTAGGCGATGTGGATGTCAAACAGTTCAAAGCAAACAGCTCTGTCAGTGATTTAAACGCGTGGTTACATTTCTCAGTAAAGGCAACAAAAGGCACGTTGTGTTTGACTGTATCCTGCATAACGGCCATTGCGGCTAACATCCAACCCTGAATGCAATGTTTGCTAGCCCGTAATAAGATTGTACACATTTGTGCGTGTGTTTGTGTGGGTGTGCATATGTGTGCACTTTGAACACAAGACTCAGGCACACCTACATCCTGTGTGGCAAAAAGAGGCCCAACTGAACCCAAAAGAATAGAAAAAGGTAGACTTGAGCAGAGAGCAAGAGGACACAAACAGGAAGACGAGGAGAAAATTCAGATTAGACTGCAAACATACTGTTTAAATTCTGAGAAACAAACATTTGGAGTGAGAAAGGCATACAATAGCAACCTTTCAAAAATAGTACCATGGAAAGACATTTAAATACTCGGGAAAAAAGAATCATGTTAATAATAGTGTATCATTTATGCTATAGAAAAATATGCCAATTAAACAGTATCAAAGTATTATGGAATTTAAAAAAATAAATAAAATAAAATAATATATATATACATACATGCATATTTGATAAATGTTTACATGTATATTTATTTTTATATTTATAAATAAATTATATTATAAATAAATAAATATTTTATATATAAATATATTTTTGTTAAATATATACATGCATGTGTGTGGATTTATATATACATCATAAAAACATACAGTACACACACAGTACACACACATATTATGCTTTTATTTTGGATGCGATTAATTGTGTTCTGTCAGGACCACTACCATCAAATATGATTGATAATTTATAGAGTTTGTATTGGCGGAATGGTTCTGTTCTGGGCAAGAACTCCCTGCGCATCCATGCAGCCTAGCATGCATAAGAGCAGGGAGAGCAGCAATAAACCCCCTAGGGTAAACAGAACAGGACCAACATATGCAGATATCATTAAATGTCATAATTTAACATGTACACATATTTCAAGAATAGTCTGATTCAGGGGAATAATAAGGCCAATCCTGACTGAAGAGAGGAGGAGCTGGGGATGGAGGAGGGTAATTTGCTCCTGAGAAATGCAATAACTGCTGATAATACTGAGGAGCTTATATATGAATGCTGTGATAGGTGTCGTATTCCAATAGGTAGACGTAAGTCACCTGGGCGTCAGTTGATGCGAGCTTGACTGACGTGACCTGCCAGAACTGACGCTACCGCTGGATTTTAATCGTTTTACAGCACTGATGTATATACGTTAAAAATACCTAATAATATTTTGAAAAAAGTACCATGATACAATGATAAATCCCATGGTGCTAAATGACTACAACATAAAACTGAAGTAAAAGTAGAATAGTGCCTGTTGTTTTGAAAGTACCTTGGAGTTCTCTGCACAAACCATAAATGGATTTTTGGTTAAATAAAAAAGTTACGTGCACAAATCAAATCTTTAAATATGACATACCTGTGTAAAAATCGTGAAAGACAGTAAAGACAGCAAATACACAGACAGCAATTAAATACTGCGATAAACGCAGCAGACACAGGCAGAGTAGAAAAGCATATGAGGACGACACAGTGAGCAATACAATTAAATGTCGTGTTATGTTTACTTTGGACATTACAGCTTCTCCTGTCATCTCCCGTGAAGATGGTTTTGACATTTGAACAGCTTTCTTCACATTTGTGTGTGTGTTTTATTTACACACTGACTCCCTCATGAACACTGCGGCACGTCTGCGTGTGTGCGTCAGCGAGCGAGTGTGATTTATTCACAGTAAGTCTCACTCTGGACCCCGTGGCTTCAGTTTTGGCCTGCCGACGGGCTCATATATTTCAGCTGAAATGGGAATGGGATGGGGGGGAGCGGCGAGGGGGGGGAACTGTCTAATATTTCAGAACATATTCCTGGCAGCATTTTAATAGACACGCACACCAAGGGGGGGAAGACAATAAGCGTTGCGCATCCCGGAGCACATTAAAACCGACTGCCCAAATCAATAACACAGTTGCACCTGTCACATGCTGAGGAGATTGGGAATGAATTGGCCTTGGAGGGGGAGTGAGAAACTAGCCTGACGACAGCCATGCTGGCTCAACATCAGCGTCTGCCTGGGGATGTCTGGATGAATACTGATTCCAGCAGTACAGGATTGCCAGAGAGACCAAAAAATATGCAAAACCAGATCTCAGCACCTTCCGTGAATACATTTCGGTGTCAGCGCCATGGCAACAGAACAACAGTGACATCATCGGGGGCTGTCAGCACGTGCAATAATAGCGAGGCCTGTCTGCTGCTAATCTGACACAACAATAATCATCTAGTGATCCGTATTAGGGAGAAAAGAACACAGAGCAGTGAATGTAGACATTTGTCTTAAACAAGTTCACTCAGGGAATATCCTCATCCAGAATTTGTATTTTTTATTTTTTATCTCAAAAGACTACATTTTAAAGGGTCGGTTCACCCAAAAATAAAAATTCTGTCATCATTTAGTCACCCTGATGTTCCAAACCCGTAAGACCTTCGTTCATCTTCAGAACACAAATGAAGATCTTTTTGATGAAATCTGATAGATTTCTGTCCCTCCATTGACAGCTACGCAACTACCACTTTGACGCTTAAAACTAGCTGTAAAAAAAACTAAAATTTACAGTAAAATACAGTTTCCATTGAAACAGTAATATACCATAAAACAATGCATTCTGGGTAATATTAAATGTAATTTTGACAAATATTACCCAGAATGCATTGTTTTTTGTGTGTGTGTGTGTGTGTGTGTGTGTGTGTGTGTGTGTGTGTGTGTGTGTGTGTGTGTGTGTGTGTGTGTTTTAACAGTATATTACTTCTGAACATCACAATGCATTCTGTATATTATGGAGCATTCTGGGTAATACTATTTGTCGTTTTTACGGTATATTACTGTTCAATGGATAACGGAATTTTACTTTTTTTACAGCTATGTTTTAAATTGTAGAGGGACATAAATCTTTTTCATATTTAATTTAAAATATTTTCATTTGTATTTCAAGATGAACGAAAGTCTTACAGGTTCAGAAAGGACAATTGTTTTCATTTTTAGGTGAACTAACTCTTTAACATATAGAGATTGAGAAAATGCCTCAAGTTTATACTGATGTCCAATTCAGTGTTATCATCATTAACTTAAACTCTTTAAAAATATTTTCAATAATTGAAATAAATCTGAAATAAAATAAAATATTACATGAAAAATGTAGGCTTAAAAAAATTGGCAACTAACTAAAATAAATTAGTTAAAATAGAAGTTGAAGTAATAAAATTACTAAAAATAAATCTGAAATAAAAAAAAATAATGCTAAATATAAATAAAAAACACAAAGGCTAATAAAAATGACAAAAGCACAACAAGATTAAGTGGTAATAAATGAAAACTAAAAATAAAATAAAAGCTAATTCAAAACATTAATAAATATGATAATAGTATATAAATAACACTAAAATAACAAGCCCAATTTAATAACAGACACAGTAGTGATTCACAAAATGTTTGTAAATGGCTGTAAGGAAAACTTTTTGGAAACATAATTGGAATCATATTGGAGCCATAAAAAACATTCTAAACTAATCAAAAACAATGCATTTCACTACAAAAATGAGTGATGACTAAACTGAGCCACTGAGTCATTTTTTGTTTCTTACAACAAACCAACTTGCTCAAGGTCAACTGTCAATCGAGTAAGTTCAAGCTCGGCTGTTACCACATAATATGTAATCACAGAGGTTAACTTCACCCTGGAAGGTCAAACTGAGGTGAAGGTCAAAGGTCAAAGATATAATCTAGGTTTTCAAATGTACACTTAGCATGCACTATCCATTGTGGCAGTGAGAGAGTCCATGAATACAACACTACAGGCTTTAAATAATTCAACACAAGACTGTATCTGTTAGTGTTCACTTTAGGCGACTCTCCCTCTCAGAGGCCCAGCAGAGAACTTGAGTCACTTTAGACAGTCTCAGGGGACTGAACGGAGATCGTCGTAGTGTAACTCCAACTAGCATGACAAACAACAAAAGGCCAGTGCTCACAGGCATCAGTTACATTACTTTTTGCCAAGGATAAGTTTGTCCCAACCACTTTATTAAATAGTTTGCGACAAATACTCCACTACGGACTGGATTTAATTATCAAAACAATAAACTGTGATATTCAAATATTTTGTAACCCCTTAACTTCAAGTTAATGATGTAAATATATTGCTCATAGTTAGTTCATGTTAACTAATGCTAATGAATGAGACATTATTGTAAAGTGTTAACAAATATTTGAGCATAACCTAATTAATATTCATGAGCTGCGCATCCACCAGGCTGTGACATCATCAGCACATTCAAAACCGTCGCCCCTTCAAAACATGTTTTGGCGCCACCACTTTTTAATACAAAGCCAGTGCTAAATAACTTACCCTAAGCAACGGAAGGGTCAACAATTCCTGGAGCCTCTCTCACACAAAGGCACGTTAGAAACAAAAATGGCTGCTTACAATGGCAAAGGAAAGAAAAATAATCAAAATGGTTTCGTCTATAAATACATCAACATCCCGACTTGAGGTCAACAAAGAGCTTTCACAGAACTTTGCCAGCATAATATTTCAGTCATGTTTCTCATGCGCCAACCTTCAGAGATGAGAAGACACCAGCTTTCCTTGACCCTGGCATAAATGATGGATCAAAACCAGCCGCCCACACTTTGATTTGATCAAGGCATCAAATTCATGCAGCAGTTTGACATGTGACTTTGCCTTTGGGCATTATGGGAAGTGACTGGACCAAAGAGAAGATGGATTAAGAACTATTGATCCGATCGGGGGTTGAAGACAGAAACCGAGAGAGCAAGATAATGATGCATATAGGAAAAGAAGAGTGTGAGTTGATATGAGTTGATGTGGGAGGGATGCAGAGAGAGGAAAGATGGAAAGAGGCGATGCAGGAAGAACTTCAGAACTGAGAGTGTGTTAAAGGGTCACAGACAACAGATAAATAAAAAAGAACAGAGCTAAATGCTAACTTTTAATATAAACTACTAGTCAAAACCGTTACTCCAGTTTTTCATGTCACATGATCCTCCAGAAATTCAATATGCTGATTTGGTGCAAATACTATTGCCTTTACTGTCATTTTTGTTCAATTTAATGCATCCTTGCTGAATAAAAGTATTAATTTCTTCTTCATCTTCTTCTTCAATACCCCAAACTTTGAACTGGTAGTGTATTATGGCTTTTTCAACACTGATAATGATAATAAATGTTTGAGCACCTAATCAGCATAATTTATGAATTATATGTGACACTGAAGACTGGATTAAAGGTCCCGTTTTTCGTGGTTTTTTGAAGCTTTGATTGTGTTTATAGTGTGTAATATAACATGTGTTCATGTTTCGCGTGTAAAAAAACACAGTATTTTTCACATAATTTACTTATCTGTATACCGCTGTTTCCACTGTCATAAAAACAGGCTGATGACTTCCTTGTTCTATGAAGTCCCTCCTTCAGAAATACGTAACGAGTTCTGATTGTGCCAGCGGTTCCTGTGTTGTGATTCGACAGCAGTTTAGCGCATCTTGCCCGGAAAGGTCACGCCTCTTACCATAACGTGGAGATGCACGCGCTCAGTGTTATTGTAAACATGTCTTTAATTTTACCCTATCAATTTGAGCCGGAATCAGACCCGGTGATTGGACTGCGGGATGAAAACAACAGCGTTTCGACGACATGGCGACAAACACACTCTACAAACGCAACTCTTGTATATTCCTGTGGGCGGAGGTTAGTCAAAAAACTGTTTTAGTGACGTCATTAAAGAAGGAAGTAGAGGGATGTAGTCCAAACTGGCCGTTCGATGTAGGCGACTTCTGTTAAATAAAATATCTCGCTTGGCATTGAACTTTGAGCTTTAAAATTTTACAGATTTTATTTATACTCTAACAACAACATTACACACTAACTAAAGTTTGAAACATGGGATCACGAAGAACGGGACCTTTAATGTCTGTTGAAATAATAATCTAATATAATATAGTTTTTTTTTTTTTTCATAGAAAGCCTGAGGTGTAAAAAAAGATGCTAACTAGTGAGTCTTTGAAAGTAATCAACAGACTTTTCTTGTTTTACACAGACATATGCCCACTCAAGACCAAAATGACTAACCGATCAATAGAATTGGGTGAATATTTTTTCGTCTAACGCTTTCCCCTTGGATGGCAGCATATAAACACAACTTAACTAAATGGAATGAACTGGAAAACTTCCAAGCCACAAAGTTAAAAACTCCAAGTGGAAAGATGTCAACAGCAATGTTTGGCCATTTACTGCATCAGGAAAATTGATAAAAATAATATTTTATAATGTTTGAGGGTCCTGTGGGAATCACAGATGTGTGTTTGAGGTGCCAAAGTCATGAGATAATTTACAAAGACATTACATTATTTAACTGTCAATGTCAGTAGAAATTTGCTATAGACCTTATGCGCCAGAGAAACAAGCACGCAGCCATCTTTAGAATTTTGTGTTGGAACTTGCGTTTTTGCGGTGGCTCTGTATATTTATATCGCTGTTGAAGAGTAATTAGCCGGTGAAGTGGATTTACTTATTGTAGAGTTAACAAAAGTTATAATGAGCATTGAAATATTTGAAGTGGATGTCATAAATGTCAGTAGACTGGGAAGAATTTAAAACGAGCAGTTCATACTTACAGTTCATAAAAAACAGAAGACAAGGAGCACAATGCTGAAAAGGGGCGGGGCTCCATAAGGTCAATGAGACAGTGAGAATGAGATTTTAAAAGCTACACTAATTATGTTATCTTAGCAAATGCCCAAAGCTTCCACAACTAAAAACAATTGCTGTGTGAATGGGTGCAAAAACTATTTTGTATGAGAACAACAAAATGTAAATGACAAATATTTGACAAAAATTTGTGTAATAGTATTAATATTATGTGATATTGAGAAATAAATTACTATAAAACATAAACAAAAGCAAAAAAGCAAAGGTCAGTGGCACCATTAACAACAACATTGACTCTATTTATGTTCTTAATAAATGTTCCTGTTCTTACTGTGCATGATTCACCAGTGCATGCTTGGAACTAACAACAACACTAGCCAACAGAGATTCAATTAAATCTGGATGGACATTATTTCCCATTGTTTCACTCAGTAATACATCATATTATATAAGTTAAAAGCATTTTGAATGTCATTTTTATGTTGTTTTCAAGCTATCTTGCTAAACACTGGATATTCATTTGGTTGTAATCACTGACTAACGTCTGCAACCGAGCCAAACGGAGCCTCTGTGGTTCTCAGCTGCCGGCCCATGAGAACATTCTGGAGACGTCTAACAGCATTTGGCTATGTGTGATGTGACAGGGAATCTCAAAGGAGAGTTGGGGAGTTTTTACAGCTTTTAGGGCCTATTTACACTTAGTCACTTCATGAGTCTTGATCGATCGGACTGCTATCCGTTTGGGTAAGCACATCCCACTCACACTTGGCCACATTAATGCATCTCTGCAAAACCGATCTACTATTCCTACCAAATATGATGTCCTATTTTATATGCTAATAAAATACAAGAGAGCTCAATTCCACGAAGTTGCTAATGCCATGTAGCATCATCTTATGTTGCATACACTGTAAAAATGTTTGTAAACAAAAATCTACAAAAAATGCTACAGTAAAAACCTGTTAATGACATAACTGTTTTCTCCAGAGCTGAGATAAATGAACTAAATTAATAACTAATGATTTTTACAATAGGAATGAATCAATTCTGAACTTAATTAAGCTGGACATTGACACTATATTTTCTTCTGAAGAGCTGCTGTACAGCCAAAATTATGTTTCCTGCTATCACTGTAAAGCTGCATTGAAATAATCTGCATTGTAAAAAGCGCTAAATAAATAAAGGTGACTTGAAGGGTCAACTAAGTTAACTTACCATACAGTGAAAAACTTTAAATGGTTTAACATGGCAGTATATGTAATTTTACTGTCAGATACTGACAAATTTGCCCTTTTTTTAATCAGGGTTATGATACTTAACAATAAATTAAAAGAAAACCCATGAAGAAATTTTAATAAAATGTATTTAATAAAACATATTTTATTTCAGCTATTTGGCAAAGGCAATATTTATCATTTTGATATGAATTAAAATTAGACATACTTAAAAACAAAAACTAATAAAAATAACAAAAACACAACAAAATTACTAAAAATTAATTAAAATTAAAATGAAAACATTCAAAATATGAATAAAAACTATAATAGCATCACAAAGATACTAAAATAACACTGTCAGCAATAAACATGACGATGTTTTGTGTTACATTTTCTGCTATTTAGTGAATGTTTACTGCGTATTACTTTAGTGTCATGTGAGTTATCCTGGTTACCCCATTTTATTTATGAACTCTGATTCATCATAAGACTTTCAATTAAACCACTTATGAACTGTTATCATGGTCATTATCAGTACATTATAAAGTACAGTAAAAAGCCAATTTTGGTAGGTCAAGTAGATATATTAGCACTAAATCACTTGATGTATGGATGTAAGTTCTAAAATATACAGGCACCAATATGCCATCTCAGAATATAGCACCGGAAACATTGTGACAATTTTTTAAGCTCAATTTCTTTTCCTGTTAATTTAACGGGATATTTTAACTGTGACTTGGATGTCCCCCCACACACACATTTCATGAATGGATTGCTTTCTAATCTGCACAAAAATCCAAATGTCCAAGTGTACTGCATGTAGCCCATTATATCAGGCACATACAACTGCAGTAAAACCAACTGGAGACAAACAGAAGCATGTAGCGCACACACTCACACACACACACACACACACACACACAAACAGAGCACTAGGCCGTAGGAATTTAAGTGAGGGTGCTGAAGAAATTAGGCAGGGAAGGAAGGAAATGGGATGTTGACTTGAACTGGCCTCCAGGGCAGCAAAGAGCCTCTCCCTCTGCAGCCTGAATGTGTGTGTCTGACAGTTTGATCGAGTGAGTGGAGGTCTCCCCATGGCCTGCGTGTAGCGCACCACAGAACAGATTGAGCCTACGGGCATTTCTCTCGTCTTCAGTCTCTCTCTCTCTCTCTCTGCTCGTTCTCTCTCTTCTATGTCCTTGTGTGGGCTGCAAAACACTGAGAATAAAGCGAGGATGGATGGATCGGAGACTAGACAGAGCGGGAGAGAACGAGAGAGAAAGAAGACTCAGCAGTCGAGTGGTTGGCCCTCTCTGTTCAGTCACTGTGGTGTGTGTGTATGTGCATGTATCAGTTCCTAGGAGGCCCGAGCTCTGATTTCTGGGGGCAGTCAGCCGTTTCACGCTTGACTTGTCATTCAACCAGAGGGCTCCTCACAATGGGCGAAGAGACTGAAGGAGGATGGCTTTCTTTTCTCTTTCTCTCTTTTTGTGCATCAGGCATGGCAAAAACACATTTGAGTACATTTGTATGACCAAAGAACAATATACTAATTATATATAAATTAATAATAATAATAATAATAATAATAAAAAAAGTGGTGTAACCTAGTGACAAATAAAATAAAACAAAGTTGTGAACTAAAATGAAAATGTAGAATAAAAAAACAAAAAGTGAAATTAAATTAAAAAAATAAAATAAATAAAAATAACAACAATAACTACATAAATTAAGTCTGATGGAGTAACTTAGTGACAAATAAAATAAAACAAAGTTGTGAAATAAAATATAAATGCAAAATAAATAAAATAAAAACAATAAAATAAATTAAAATAAATTAAAATGTGGAATAAAATAAAACAAAAATAATAAAATAAGTCCAAGTGGAGTAAAGTGGTGACCCAAAAAAAAAAGGAAAAAAAAAAAAAAAGTTACGCAAAAATAAAAATGCAGATTAAATTAAAATGTTCAACAAAATGAAATAAAAGTGATAAAAAGGTTAAAAAAAAATAATTTATTTATTTAATTATTTTGCAAAAAAAAAATAAACCCTCTGGGTTAGTGTAGGTCTGGATCTCAAGTTTTGTTTTGTATTTCCTCTAGGATGAATATAGTGACAGACAGGTGAAAGCAGCTCATGATTCAGCTGTGGCCTTAAAGATGTACATTTTGAAGACATTTTGTTTAGTATGTTAAATATTTGGCTCTTGCATTTTTAGTAACACGATCAGAGTACATAATACCTTGTCTGAGCACATGTTCTTGTGTTCTTCTAAATGTTTGGCTATAATAAATCAGTTAATGGTGAGGGCGCAGAGCCACACAAGTAAGTGCTGAGGGAGTAATGAGTAGGCTAGGACCCAATCTGCAGACTTTATTAGGCTGATTTAAACCGTTGGGCTTTGTACCCCAAGCTGTCTCATCGTCTCCGGTCTATATAGGTGCGTATATTTATATCTTCTAAGGCAGCGGTTCCCAAACTGGGGTACGCATACCCCTGGGGGTACGTGAGGTGACAGAGAGGGTACGCGAACAAAATGCAGAATGTTGCCATTCATTTAATTCTTCCCCAACTTAAAATAACATTAAAGCCTACCATATATTTTCTAACAGGCACAATGCCGTAAATACATAACTACATGAATACATAAATACCTCCATGCATACATACATACATCAAAATACCACATCTTTTGCGGTCAAATCTGACAGCGTCCATTTCCACATAAGCAGGTGCACATGGGTGCATATAGGTTGCGTGCAGAGTCTGCTGCCTGAACAAATCGCACTACATTACTGCCGTTCTCGACAATGTACTTGTAGATTTAGCACTTGAACAAATAGCCTGGCACAAAAGATGCATAGAGATCAATTTAAGATTCAAACATTCCTTTTGTGAGTTCTTGTTTTTAATGTTGATAATATTATACGAGCAAGAATGCAAATCCAAATATCCACACAACTGCAAATGTGACATTGATTTTATAGAACAGGTCAACAAACTAAGGGGTAATATTAAGTCATGTTCTTCACAATATTGTCAGTATTTGCTCTATTTTGCAACAAAATAACAGCTCCAGCAAAAGCCACAGCAGAACTACAACACGCAGCAAATCTGCGGCTTTGAACAAATTGTTCTTGATTCAATGATTCATTCATAAATACAGCCACTTGCTTCCTTGAACGAACGACTCGATGACTCACGCATTAAGACAGTGACAGTTTTTAAAAAAATCACTTTTCAAGTTTTATCATTGGAAGAGAGGGGGTATGCAGAAGTGCTAAAAATGCTGTTTTTTTTACTTTCTATTCCTTAAAGATTCCTGGAAAATATTAAGCAGCACAACTGCATACTTGTAACAACTATTATTATCAACATTGATAATATCAAGAAATGTTTCTTCAGCACCAAATCAGCAAATTAGAGTGATTTCTGAAGACGGGAGCAATGATGCTGAAAATTCAGCTTTGCATCACAAGACTAAAGTACATTATAAAATATATTAAAATAGAAAACAGTTATTTGTAATCACATTTCACAATATTGATGTTTTTCCTTTATGTAATGAACACACAAATGATGTCTTAAACTGCTGCCTAGGTAGGAAGTTTGAAACAGAGTTGTTGTGTTTCTATCAGAGTGGATCTGGATGTTGGGGTATGAGCAAAGATCTGTATTGTGTCTGTATTTGTACACAGTAAATCAGTTTTTGTTTGCCTTGGTTTGTTTTTCAGCGTCGCTAGCTGTCACACGGTTTCTCTGTTTAGCTTCAACTGATGAAAACTTGGAGCACAGCCTGTGAAGTGTTCTTGAAATCAAATAAAATTGAAAAAAAGAGTAACAAAGAAACCGAGAGGGGAAAAAAAAGAAAGGATATATGAGAAAGAGCGAGACAGAGCGCACATCCTAAGGCATTGAATAATTTAGAGAAGCAAAGGGAGGACAAAACAAAAGAGCAAGAGAAAAACACCAGCAGTTTGACCCAGTGCAATACACCACAAATATCACAGACAAGCTCTCACTCGCTCATTCTCTTTCTCTCATTCTCACTGCAGAAGACATCACTAGCAGCCATATTCATCAGCTCTGTCTCTCCTCTGAAGAATAACAGGATGGCTGACAAGTCAGTTCTGCTCATCCTCCCTGTATTCTTTCACCTGTGCTCTTTATTTCTTTCTTCTCATTTCAGTAGCTAGACTAGAGTTACTGTCAAACGAGGTGCATGAAAATGAGACTGAATCTGAAACTCGGTAGCACTTGTTGATGGGAGAATTGTATTGAAATGAGTAACATGTTGATTTGGAGACCTAATGACAAAATTAAATCATTTTTAAAAAACGATTTTCCTATTGTTATAAACATAATAAAGATCTGTTTCCTTTAACTTAATTGGCCTGTATGCCAAAACATGTTCATTTGGTTTAAATAAATGTATTCCATCAACAAGTGTTACTGGGTTTAACTTTCACATGGCCAACTCCTCTTTTCAGCCTTTCTCTCTATCACTGCTTTCCTCATCCCTCTTACAATCTCCTTTTAACAGCAACCTCTTCTTTCCTCTCCTGTTTGTCTACAATCCATCACTTTAATCCAATATGCCTGACTGAGGGCAATCTGACAGGTGTGTGTGTGTGCGTCTCTATGAAGGCCACTCTCAACAACTGCATTTCCTGAAAAAGCAGAGGATAGAGTCAACAGCAGTGCTCAACCCTGTTCAGCAGCTCTGAGTGGGTCAGATGAAGAATGAGTCCATTCACCTGGAGTCTCAGCCTTAGATGGACTATCTGATGTATGATGCACATGAAACAGCAAGAGTGGGCTAAAATAACCAGTTTCAATCTGAGTGGCTGGCTTCCATGCAATTTCCAAAAGTCTGGATAAATGCATTTTTTTGAACGTCCACCAGGAAACAAAGTGATTTTTACACGTTTTATGTCCCAGATTGCTACAACAATATTCTGAATAAGAACTGGCTATTGAAAATGGCAAAGATTGGACATTTTACCAGCAAAAATTACACACATTCAACTAATTTCACTAAAGACACTGCAACATTATTTATTGAGCAACAACCTTTTTGCATGAAGTTATTGTGGTATCACTGATTTCATATTTAATATAATAATAATAATAAAATTAAATAAAAAAATAGACAGTACCATTCAAAAGTTTAAGGTTAGTAAGATATGTTTTTTTAAATAAATAAAAAAGAATTTCTGCAACGATGCATTAAACTGATAAATACATAGTGACATTAAAGGCTTTTATAATGTTTTAAAAATTGGTATTTAAAATAATTGCTGTTCTATATTCATCAAAGAAAATCCTGAAAAAAGTATCAAGGTTCTACAAAAAAAAAAAAAAAAAGCAGCACAACTGTTTTCAACATTGATAATAATAATAATAATAAATGTTTCTTGAGCACTAAATCAGCATATTTCAATGATTTCTGAAGGATCGTGTGACACCGAGGACTGGAGTAATGGCTGCTGAAAATTCACCAGGAATAAATTACACTTTACAGTTTTTATTGCATTTTTGATGAAATGAACGCTACAATAAGTAACAACGTGAACCAGACTTTGCAATTGTTTGTTTGAATATTTAATGAATTTACTTATTGTATTTCATATAATTAAATGCATAATATTTAATGTTAATGATTGTATTTTAATTATTATGCACACTGAAAAATCCAGAAAAACAAAAAAAGCTAAGAACAAACAAATAATCAGGGAAAAATAAAATTTAAAAAAAGTCAACAAATTGTGCCACTTTGACAGCTCCCTCTCTCTCTGTTTGTCTCTGGGCGTATATTAATGGTTTGTCCCTTGTTTGTAAATGTGCCAGGTTGTGTGAGTGGCTGCAGGCTGTCTATTACAGCTCTCCTGAGGGGCTCGGCTCCATATGGCCGCGCATATGGCACTCAGCACCATCAATTAATGCTGCTACAACTCTGATTTTCTACCAGCGCTGTCTGTCTTCCGCCTGTCGTTTCTCCTCCTCTCTTCATCTCTCAGGGTTTGCCGTGTTTCTCTTTTCGCCCACTTGGGAATCGAGTGTCAAGTTGATAGTCTCGAATCTGATAAACGCAAAGTTGTCTCACGTTTGAGACGCGTCTCATAAAGGGTGAAGCCGATTGGAGGTTGCTTTCTGATTTGAGGAGATGTAGCAGAGAGATGTCGTCAGTGTGGAAGAACATTTTGGATTAGAGTTGAAGTCGTGTGTCGGAAAGTCTGGGACACCCAATTTCAGGTTGCAATTATAACATCGTATGATCTTATTTTTCGTTTTTCTACATGCACATTTAAAGTGTGTGATTTCATGTGGCATTAATATCATTAAATGTAGTTGCAAAAAAAGGTCTGATTTTAAATAAGTACGTTTCCCCGAACACTCCAACCTCCGCAATTGGCCAAACAACTAGATAGTAGGAAAGAAGTAAAATAATACTAGGTACGCTTGTAAAATATTGATTGCCTTTTGAAAATCATGAATGAAAACAGGATGACGCAAACACAGAAAAAAAATAAAGCTTGATAACGGACATTCAAATATATAATGTTGAATGAATTGAGAAATGAGCAGGCCATCAAAAACAGTTACTAATTATCAGCTCCCAATGGACAAAGTCACCTTCTAATGGCCCTATTTGAAATGAAGTTGTGTTTTTCAGACCGTGTGCAATTAAAAAGCTTATTTGAACAGCTGACGTTCCCAGTGTGTGCTCCAAACAGTCTCATTTTAAACATACGCAGACAGAAAGGAAGTTCTGGAAATGTTTTGGACAGCTAGTCATTTTGAAGATCAAAGTGGAATTGTGTAGAGTGACTCCAGTTCTTCAGATTTGAAATGTTTCTGTTGTGTCTGCTTTCTGATTTCCATCGGAAGCTTGAAGGTGCTGTCAGTTCTAGAGAGAATGCCTCCATCTCATTAATGTCTGATGCAACTCATATATATATATTGTCGTTGCATATACATGTGCGTTCAGACACACAAGCGCATACAAAAACACACACACACACACACAAAAAGTCATTCTGCTTTGCATCGAGAAAGTAAATCACTTGTTCTGTGTATCTTATGGTAAGTGAGGATTTTCTCTCTTCAAAGTAATCCCTATTCACGAACACCCAGCAAACCCAAGACAAGACATTAACGCATCACCCTCTTCTTGATCGCCTTCCAAAAGATTTTGCATGCCTGGCAGGGCTGTTCCTCCCAGCTCTCAATGTCTAAGCCCAGGCTTGATTGATTGAGTCAAGCTGCTAGTTACCATGCGAACCTAGACCGTTGCCTGGGAGACCATCACAAAGTGCTTCCTGGGATTTTCAAGGTCACTGGTTGGAGCAGGTCTTGCTGAGGGGGTGGACTCCCCAGCTATAAGGGCCCAGTAGGGGGGTCTTTCACAAAACCTAGAGAATATCCCCATTCAATCTTCTTTTCTGCATTGGTCATGCTTGGACTCCACAGAGGATCCTCAACAAATTTGTTGTTATATGCTGGCATTCCTTGATTGTTAGAATTCTGCTAATAGAAACACAATCTTCTACATTTTGAGGCACCTAAACATCTATAGCTGCCCTAAGTATTTGGTCTCAATAGAGTGGCATCTCCAACTTTATTATTTTCTGAGCTGTTTTTACAATTATATTTCAGCAACTGGTCTCAAGGTAAATTTAAATGGATGTATAAAGTTTTAGCAGAGTAACTACATGTGTAGATCATCACATTTACTTGTTCCACTAACATATGATAACCATAAAATAGGCTTATAACACTTAAAAGAGTTAACCATGGGTCACCCTTAACCCCGGGTAAACTGAATCCTGGGTTGTCTTGCTTCACATTTCACACTGTTCATACTTCAACAAGGGTTAACAATTAATCCGGTAACACTTTACAATAAGGTTCATTAGTTAAAGGGATAGTTCACCCAAAAATGAAAATTTTATGTTTATCTGTTACCCCCAGGGCATCCAAGATGTAGGTGACTTTGTTTCTTCAATAGAACAAAAATGATGATTTTTAACTCCAACCGTTGCCATCTTTCAGCCGTATAATACATGTCAGTGGGAACTTCGTCTATAAGAGTCAAAAAAACATGCACAGACAAATCCAAATTAAACCCTGCGGCTTGTGACAACACACTGATGTCCTAAAACACGAAACGATCAATTTGTGCAAGAAACCGTACAGTATTTATATAATTTTCTAAAACACCACTATGTCCAACTGCGTTCAGCATCCGGTTAGTGAGGAGGTCAAAAAACGCGTTCCGATGACGGAAGTGATCTCTCACGCTTTGCTTCAATGAGTGTGAGACATCACTTCCGTTGTCAGAGCGTGATCAGACCTCACTAACCGGATGTGGAGGGCAGTTGGACAGTGTTGTTTTAGAGATAAAAATAAATAAATAAATAAATAAATAAAATTTAATTTTTAAAAAACGATCGTTTCGTGTCTTGGGACATCAGTGTGTTGTCACGAGCTGCAGGGTTTAATTTGGATTTGTCTGCATGTTTTTTTGACTCTTATAGGCGAAGTTCCCACTGACATGCATTATACGGCTGACAGACGGCAACGGTTGCAGTTAAAAATCATCATTTGTGTTCTACTGAAGAAACAAAGTCACCTACATCTTGGATGCCCTGGGGGTAAGCAGATAAACATCATGAACTATCCCTTTAACATGATAATAATAATGAACATAACTAATAATGAACTGCACTTCTACAGCATTTGTTAATCTTTGTTAAAGGTCCCGTTCTTCATGATCCCATGTTTCAAACTTTAGTTAGTGTGTAATGTTGTTGTTAGAGTGTAAATAAAATCTGTAAAATTTTAAAGCTCAAAGTTCAATGCCAAGCTAGATATTTTATTTAACAGAAGTTGCCTACATCGAACGGCCAGTTTGGACTACATCCCTCTACTTCCTTCTTTAATGACGTCACTAAAACAGTTTTTTGACTAACCTCCGCCCACAGGAATACACAAGAGTTGCGTTTGTAGAGTGTGTTTGTCGCCATGTCGTCGAAACGCTGTTATTTTCATCCCGCAGTCCAATCACCGGGTCTGATTCCGGCTCAAATTGATAGGGTAAAATTAAAGACATGTTTACAATAACACTGAGCGCGTGCATCTCCACGTTATGGTAAGAGGCGTGACCTTTCCGGGCAAGGTTCGCTAAGCTGCTGTCGAATCACAACACAGGAACCGCTGGCACAATCAGAACTCGTTACGTATTTCTGAAGGAGGGACTTCATAGAACAAGGAAGTCATCAGCCTGTTTTTATGACAATGGAAACAGCGGTATACAGATAAGTAAATTATGTGAAAAATACTGTGTTTTTTTACATGCGAAACATGAACACATGTTATACTGCACACTATAAACACAATCAAAGCTTCAAAAAAACACGAAAAACGGGACCTTTAATACATTAACTAATGTTTACCTAATGAACCTTACTGTAAAGTGTTACCATTAATCCTAGGTATTCATACACTAACGTTTCACACTGTATATCCCTAAACCCTGGGCTAACATTCTTATTTGCATATTGCTTTCAGTGTCAGTGTCATTGATTGGATGAACAGCATGCAATCTTTTTACATAAAGGCTCTAGCTATGCTTATCCTCATATTGTATATTGCCAATTGCTATCAAGTTTTCCATTAATGGACTTTTTGGACTGTAAAGGTAAAAATAAAACTCTCCAATTGACACATTTTCCATCACCATTTCACATTTTTCCCCTCAAAAACTGAAACGACTGTTTAAATATGACATGCTGTGTTTCTGTGACTGTCCAAAGCATGTGAATATGAGGCAATCGATTGGTTGTCGGATGCTAAGCATCTTGTCGTAACATTCTAACACCGCGCCATGTCACACTGCACATGTTTGGCACCGCAATACAGGGTTAACACCGCAAGAGCAGGGCTTCATAACCCAGGGTAAAAAGTGGTGCTAACCCCGCTTTGAAATTAAAACTTTCTTTTACCCGAGGTTAAAGGTGCCCTAGATTATGTTTTTAAAAGATGTAATATAAGTCTAAAGTGTCCCCTGAATGTGTCTGTGAAGTTTCAGATCAAAATAGCCTATAGATTTTTTTTTGTATTAATTTTTTTAACTGCCTATTTTGGGGCATCATTATAAACGCGCCGATTTTATGCTGCGGCCCCTTTAAATCCCGTGGTCCACGACCACAGAGCTCGCGCTTGCCTTGAACAGTGCCTTAAAGTTTACACAGCTAATATAACCCTCAAAATGGATCTTTACAAAGTGTTCGTCATTCATGCGGCATGCATGCGTCGGATTATGTGAGTATTGTATACTGTTATATTGTTTACTTCTGATTTTGAATGAGTTTGATAGTGCTCCGTGGCTAACGGCTAATGCTACACTGTTGGAGAGATTTATAAAGAATGAAGTTGTGTTTATGAATTATACAGACTGCAAGTGTTTAAAAATGAAAATAGCGACGGCTCTCTTGTCTCCGTGAATACAGTAATAACCGATGGTAACTTTAACCACATTTAACAGTACATTAGCAACATGCTAATGAAACATTTAGAAAGACAGTTTACAAATATCACTAAAAATATCATGTTATCATGGATCATGTCAGTTATTATTGCTCCATCTGCCATTTTTCGCTATTGTTCTTGCTTACCTAGTCTGATGATTTGGTTGTGCACATCCAGACGTTAATACTGGCTGCCCTTGTCTAATGCCTTTTATAATGTTGGAAACGTGGGCTGGCATATGCAAATATTGGGGGCGTACACCCCGACTGTTACGTAACAGTCGGTGTTATGTTGAGATTCGCCTGTTCTTCGGAGGTCTTTTAAACAAATGAGATTTATATAAAAAGAAGGAAACAATGGAGTTTGAGACTCACTGTATGTCATTTCCATGTACTGAACTCTTGTTATTTAACAATGCCAAGATAAATTCAATTTTTCATTCGAGGGCACCTTTAAAAGCAAGGATTGAACGATGATAACCCAGTGTTAAGCACAGTGTGAAACACCCTTTTGCTTCTAAAACTTATATATACACACAACAGGCATAACATTATGACCAGCTTCTTAATATTGTGTTGGTCCCCCTTTTGCTGCCAAAACAGACCCGTCGAGGCATGGACTCCACTAGACCCCTGAAGGTGTGCTGTGGTATCTGGCACCAAGATGTTAGCAGCAGATCCTTTAAGTCCTGTAAGTTGTGAAATAGGGTCTCCATGGATCGGACATGTTTGTTCAGCACATCCCACAGGTGCTCAACTGGATTGAGATCTGGGAAATTTAGAGGCAAAGTCATCACCTAAAACTTGTTGTTGCACACGTGATTCATCAGACCAGGCCACCTTCTTCCATTGCTCCGTGGTCCAGTTCTGATGCTCACATGCCCACTGTTGGCACTTTCAACAGTGGACAGGGGTCATTTTGGCCACCGTTTTTTTTTTTTTTTTGTTGAGAAAACAGGATTGCAGACTGAACACTGTGGTGAAACTCAATGTCCTGATGCTTTTTATTTAGTTCCAAGAACATCAAATATCCAATTTCTGCTAGTACACAACTTGTACTCAATCTATCGTTCACTGCATTAAATTAAAGTGGAGCTGAGGTAAACCAAGCTGGTTTCTTATCTGATGCAAGTCCTCACGAATCCAGGATGGTGGTGCCAACCATACGCTACTACTCAACAATGAACGACAAATACGTGTTGAAAACATTTGGCCCTACATACTTTGCCCCAACGGAATTGATCAGTTATGTGCACAAAATCTTTCTAATAAGACTTGTATAATATACTAAATAAACTCAAAATAAATGTCTATGCAATGAAATGAGCATAGTTAAGATAATTAATTCCTACGAAAAAGAAGAGTTAGAACTAACTTATAATAAGACAAGATAAGTGAATACTTCCAACGTTGTATAACTATGATCTGCGTACTATGATCTGCGTCTGTATGTTGGATGTAAAATAAGCTAATTGAATTGACATGATCATGAACACTAGCATTACAAGCTAATATTATCAAATTGAAGAAGCAGAATCCATGACACCTGACACCAATATCAACAAAACTAACATTTCACGTTTCCACTGCAGTAGTTCCTGTCAGTCGGACTCCACTGAAATCTAGTAAGAGGCAGCTAATTATATCTGCTTGTCTCTGCTGCCCATTGAGCTCAACATTAGGTGCTGACAAGCTAATACAATCATCTCTCCTTCTCCATCCGCTCCAGGAAAGGGATTTAGCCCCATGTACCTCAGACTAGTGGGCTGTTAAATTGAGCGTTCGCAGGGCAGGCGGTCGAATGAGATTTGGCATGTTTAGAGTGTTAACCTTGAGAGCAGACAGAACTCTTTTACAGAAAGAAAGTAGTCATTTGCAGAGATGGGGTCAGTTCCATTTCAATTCAGGAGATACAATGGAATTCCATGTGCAGTACTGATTGATTCCTACACTTCTATGTACACGTCTCAAGTTGCCTAATGAATTAAATTCAACTCCTCTTGAACTGTCCGAATCAAAGGAATTGACCCATAACCTGGAAAAATTGGAAGCTGCAGTTCTTGATAGCTAAAAGCAACTCACTTGCTGGTTTCATACCATGGTCGGCTTTTAATAAATGCTACGAAGAGTCAAACAGGCGGAAGTAACCACCATTTAATCAAAGAGTGTGGTGTCAGAGCGATGATACAGTGTGTACATGTTAAGATTAACCCAATTAATCTTTCATTCTGTTTATGGAGATCAGCCCTGGAGTTCAAACTACCACTAATGGAAATTTTTTGGCCTAGGCTGCTGGAAATTGAGCAACAAAAGGACCAGATTCCCTATTTTTTTTTAATTGCCGGTTAATGTACATGTGTGTTAGATGAACATATTTTTCTGCTGCGTTTTCCCCCAGAGTCCTATGGCATGACCAAAAAAGATCTCAGCACTTCCATCTGGGTGTTTTTGAATGCAAGAATGTGCAACAAATTCAACTGCAATGTTCCTCCCAATACGCCATCACAACCAATACCAAATTTAAAAATGAAAAGTCACAACTATTGTGCTGTCATGATCCAAAACGATTTATTTCCAAAAAAAAAAAAAAAAAGCATGTAAGTGTGCATGCCCATTCTTATACCATTCTGGTGTTATGGTGGTTGATACTAAGAAAACCTATCTAAACACAATAAATACAACCTCTATTTCTCTTTAGCGTCACATACATTTAAACTAATTGCATGCAGAACAACTTGCCTCATTATCCACTTTGAGAAATCCCACTAAAATTCGACTCATCCCCCTCTCTCTCACTAGCAGACAAATATAACCCCTAATGCAACATTAATATTGCTGTGCTGAAATGTTCTCTTCGAAAGATTAGGCAGGTTTAAAATCTGAGTTAGTGTGTGGGGACCAATGTCCCCTCAGGCTCAACACTATCATCTGCAGCGAAATGACTTCGGTAATGAAGAAGTCAGGCGCATAAATCCTCTACGGCCTCACCTCTCCTCTGCCTCCTATCCTGCTGAACAGCTAGTAAAAATTCCCTTTAAAAAATTCATAGTGCAATTTTGCTCAAATCCCTCCCAGCAAGCACAATTATGGAACTTTCATCTCAATTGATTTATGTGTAGGGCTGGAAAGGAGGTAAAGAGCGAGCCAGAGAGGGAGAGGGAGAGAGAGAGAGAGAGAGAGAGAGAGAGAGAGAGAGAGAGCAAAAGAGAAGAGGCCAAGCACTAAATCATTGTTTATTATGGGAACGCATACAGCAAGTCTGCATCCAATGTTATGGTATCTACATCTTCATATTACAAAAATGTAAGGATATTTGTATTAAAGGAGTAAACATAACTTGCTCTGCAGTAGACAACATCAGTGGCCTACAACTCATCTCTTAATTTTAATAAAATGAAATAAAAATACACTGATGTACTTACAATTGAAGTCTATAGGATGATCAGCACTGAAAATATCATAAAAAATGTAATCACACATTCCCCAATCACACACAATAATTTGTTTTAATTCATCCACCTAAAACAGACTATCAAATAATGTACATTTTATACATTACATTATTTTGTACAATGTACATTTTCTTTGTTCATTCTCGTGAGTGTTTATATTCCACTGCAAGCGTGCATGAGTGCAGCGCTGCAACAAATGGCTAATCAAATCACAGACAATACCTGAACTCTGTTCTAATCATTCTTGGGGACTTTCATAAAGCAACAGTTCCCATGAACTTTTAAAGGCAGCACATTACATTGTCCCACCAGAGACAGTAATGCACTGGACCACCGTTACACCACAATAAAGGATGCATATCACTCTGTTCCACGGGCTCATTTAACTTACAACTATGACAAACCATGGTTCACTGCAAAACTCAGACAGCTTCGTCAGGCCAAAGAAGATGCCTACAGGAACGGGGACAGAGTCTTGTTAAGACGGGCCAAATACATACTTGACAAAGGAAATCAGAGTGGTTAAGAGGAATTATTCTGAAAAGCTGAGAAACCAGTTTTCAGCCAACGACCCTGCAGTAGTGTGGAAAGGCCTGAAAGACATTACTAACTACAAGACACCACCCCCCATCACTGTGTTGAAACAACAATTGGCCAATGATTTGAATGAGTTTTATTGCAGGTTTGAAAAACCCTGCCTCACACCCCACACCCATTCTCTCCATACACCCATTAACACCTCCAGCAACCCCACTCCTGCACTTCGGGTTTGTGAAGATCATGTGTGTCGGGTTTTCCGTAAACAGACGACAAGGAAAGCACCAGGCCCAGACGGTGTTTTACCAGCCTGTTTGTGAAGATCATGTGTGTCGGGTCTCCCGGAAACAGACGACAAGGAAAGCACCAGGCCCAGACGGTGTTTTACCAGCCTGTCTGAAATCCTCTGCTGACCAGCTGGCCCTATCTTTACACAAATCTTCAACAGATCACTGGAGCTGTGTGAAGTTCCTTCCTGCTTCAAATGCTCCACAATCATCCCCATCCAAAAGAAACCCAAAATCAGAGGACTCAACGACTACAGAACTGTTGCCTTAACATCTGTGGTCGTGAAATCATTTGAAAGACTGGTGCTGAAGGACGTTACTGGACCCACTGCAGTTTAGTTACAAAAATACAAGCTCCACATTTCTGTAAAGACTTTCACTTTAAAACCCTCCAGTGTGATCAACCAAACAGACTTTCTTTGAACGTCCACCAGTGTAACAAACGAACCCCTAACAGAATTATTCAACATACGCCTGAGATCATGAGGTCTCAACTTATGACGAAAACACATGAAATAGTAAATAAATATGCAACTTCAAACAACTCTAATACTAGACCCGCGAGAGAAAAAGAAAGAATGAAAAGATGAAAATTAAAAGATAAAGCTGAAAAAACAAATAAATAGATTTCAAATAAATTTCCTGAAATTAACAACAACAGAGTTGCGAAGGAATAAAGAGTCAATCCATCATCGACTGATGTACCGCTGGGTCTCGCTTCATTGAGTTCAAAATATTTCCTCTTCAGGAAAGCGATTTATCAAAAAGCAGACACATCAACAAAAGTACAAAACAAATTAAGTCAAACATTTTCAGTCACATTCCACAAAGAGTGCATCTGGGTGAAGTGGAATTTAATTTGATTAAACTTCCTGTTATAATTGGCTCCTTTTTCCAGGCTGCAAAAACACTGTCGACTGCCGTGCTGAAAACTCAATCAAGCCGCATTACGTTTTTATCAGATAAAAATGTAATTGATTTGAAAGCAGACATGATGTATATTACAGTGAGAACGCAGTGGAAAGCCTCCGTTGGGGGCGGCCTGTGGGGATCTCATTAACTCTATCTCTGAATTGCTGAACATAAATGAACTGACATTGAGGGATCGAGGACCTACTGTGACAACATCTGAAGTGTTTATCTCGACTTCTGAAACCAGACTATGGTCTCAAGTGCAAACGTGCAGCGTTGCAACATAAATGCAGTCTCATTAAGCCTGTACACCTGTTTTTCACAAAAAAATAAAGTCCGGTTCACTTTATAGCCTTGCTGAAATACATTAAACTATTACAATTGAAATCCAAATCTAGCTATGTTGAGGATTAATTCTTAATGGTAAAACCCCATTTATAGTAATTTATTAAAAAAATACTAATGCCCTTGTTTAGTCAAAATGTACATTTATGTTAATGAATTTTAGTAAAAAAAAAATACTAAAGTGAGTCTGGGATGTCCATGAAACAAACACTACAAATATTTAATAAATCAGCTTTTTCCAAATTACAGTTGGGTTCAACTATGATTAGTTATAATTCATCCACCTAGAAAAGAATTTAGATCAAATAATATAATTTTTTTACTGAATTGTATACCAACTTATTAATTGTATTTTTAATGGTAAAACACTATGTATAAAGTAATATAGTAATGAAAATAATGGTAATGCTAAATACCCTTTGTGAGTCATATTTTACATTTATATTAATGCATTTTTGCCAAAGCGACCAAAATAAAAGCTAAATAAAATAAAAAGGCAGCAGCTATTTGCACTAAGTGACAATAGCGATAGATGCTATTTACACTAAGTGACAATAACAGCATTTTCTTAGCGATATGCTATTTACACTAGGTGAAAATAGAGTTAGATTCTATTTACACCATGTAAAAGTATCAGTTCTTTGCAATAAGAGTAAATAGTAATTAGATGCTATATAAACTTTATATTGGCAGATACTATTTGCACCTCAGTATTTTTGTACATTAAGAGGATTGCAATTAATAAGTGTAAATGATTACTATATTTATTATAATTATTAAATGGATGCTGCCTTATTGGGAGAATAAAAACATGCCAATAAACACTTTATATTATTAAACACTTATTCGCAGTTCATTTCCACTTTTAGAACATTATTTTCATTTTTATTGAATATACGAGCACGGCAAAAGGCAGATTCAAACCCGAGTCGATTGCGTTAAAATGCAGGTCTGCAAGCTTTACTCGCTGCTGCTGCGCCACTGAAGACATTACATTCAGCGCATCCTTTTTAAAACTTGAGCGGCCCAGACATTGGTGGGCGGAGCTAGTGTAAATAGCATTTGCCAACAAGTGATTTTTTAATTTTTTATAATTTATCCACCTAGAAAAGACTAAATATCAAATAATATTTTATTTTTACTGAATTATATAAAATTTACAAAAATGTATTTTAGTAAAACACCATTTGTAAAGTAATATGCTAATCAAAATAATGCTAACGCTAAATGCCCTTTGTGAGCATTTACAGCATTTACAGTGTATGTATGCATTTTATCCAAAGTGACATGCACAGCATTCAAAGGAAAAAAAAAAAAAAAAAAACATTTGAGAGCTTGAGAGTTTGTTTGTTACCTGGAAATTAAAGCCATGACCATGGTGTTGTTAACAACATATCTGCCAGTTGAGCTACAAGGAACTACTTTAGCACAATCACTACGCTACACTGAGCCTTGAACCTCCAGTTCAAATCTGGCTAGTGACATTTTTTCATACGTTCCTGCACTTGTCTATCAATAAAAGTGGCAAAAGGGCCAAAAATGAACTTCTTTAAGCCTTCCACTTTAAAAACTCATGACTGCAGTGCTGCTCTGAGACTTTGCTGTCTCTCCTGCGGGAGCATCTCATTTCCTGTCTGATCCTGACCGCACAGCCCTCTGTCGTTAGTAACGGAGACCTGTCGCTAACGGCTAACGAAGCCTCTGCGGAGGAGATAAAGACATAGTGAGTCAGGGGAGGAGAGCAGGCCGCACAAAGCCCGGAGGGATTTGCTCATCACTCTCTCTCTCTCGCTCTGCCTCATGTGGTTTGCAGTCCCATTGGCCTGCTAGGAGCTCCCAGTTTGATCCCAGACACTGAAGCGGCCCTGTGAAACGAGGACTCAATTAAAGCAAAATGAGGGCAGAGGGGGAGCAGCTATCTGGAAACAACAGGAAAAAATCCCCCCAGAGCTATGGCCTGAATACAGCATGCGAGTAATGTGATCTATCACGTAGAGCTAAGAGCACACGGTGCTAATGCATTTTGAATAGCTGACAAGAGATCTTGATGTACGACGCAATAGCATTTCCATACAAAATCAAGGGAGGAAACTTAAAACAAATTAGATTTTATATTGAAGTCTGTCAGGGTGAAAGATGGGTCGTAATAAGGAAATATGCGCAGAATAGTAATAAATATTTAGCAATATTTAGCAAACAAAATATTTAGCCTGGTTGACTAATGGGGCATATATGGTGCTGAACTAAAGGCTTGTCAATTACAATATTGTATAATCCCTGCAAAAATTAATGATATTTATTATTAAAATTAATAATCCATACTATAAAAAAAAACAAGAAAACGAACAAACTAAAAACTAACACACTAGGTTATTTAATGGCATCTATTGTTCCATGAAGAAACTTTAACATTTCACAAAAGGTTCTTTAGGTTATTAAAATGTTCTTCACAATAAGAAAAAAAAATTAATAACTGTTCACTGAAAGGTTATTTGGGGAACCAAAAATGGTTCTTCTATATGACATCACTGTGAAAACCGCCTTTTGGAGCCTTTATTTTTAAGAGTGCACCGGTCCCACTTTATATTAAGTGGCCTTAACTACTATGTACTTACATCACAAAATAAGTACAATGTACTTATTGGGTTCATATTGAATTGCAAAACACTTTTGCTGCTATTGCGGTGGGATATGCTTTGGTGGTATGGGTAGGTTTAAGGGTGGGGGTAAGGTGTAAGGGATGGGTCAACAGTGTAATTATAATGTAATTACAGAAATTAATTACAGATGTAATTACATGCAGGTGTTTTTAAAATATAAGTACAATGTAAAAACATGTATGAACACAATAAGTGCATTGTAACAAATGATTAATTTAAATGTAAGTACATAGTAGTTAAGGCCACTTAATATAAAGTGGGTCCAGTGCACCTATAGAACTTATGTGCCAGAGAAACAAGTGTCATTTTTAGAATTTTGTCTTTGAACTTCCGTTTTTGCGGTAGCTCTGTATATTTCTATGGCATCACTGTCGAAGAGTAATTACCTGGTAAAGTGGATTTACTTATTGTAGAGTTTATGAAAGTTATCATGAGAATTGTCATGTTTGAAGCGGATGTCATAACAAAAGTCAGTAGACCGGAAAACTTTTAAAACAAGCGTTTCATTCATAAATCCGTAAGATCTTACCTTCATGCTGTGGAAATAAAATCCGGAAGACAAAACACAATGAGCGTAGCCCTGAAAAGGTGCGGGGCTACATGAGGACTATAAAAAGCCATTTATATATAAAATAATTTATTTCATATATTAAATATACATAAAAAGTACTTGTATAGATACCATACATACTTGAACTATTTCACAACATTTGACAAACTGCTCTTGCCAAACACACTTTGACTCATCAATTAAAAATGTATAAACCTCTCTTGAGCAGTTCACAAACATAGCAAACTGAGTGTAATAAAAGAGAGAGGGCACGCATGTGGAAATGGAGAGTGAGAAAGGGGCCATTAATCTGCTTGTGAGTATCATGCTAACTTGTTGGATGTCCCTGTGCTATATAAAGATCTGGTACGACTGTAGAGTCAGCTGTTTTTCCCCTGGCCTTGCAGAAAGCCAAACCCAACAGCTGCCTAAGAGAAGACATCCACTCTGAGGTCAGAGCACTTTAACGGGCTGTTACACAGGAAGTAAGAGACAACAACTGCAGTTCAGGTTCAGGTAGCAATGAAAACGAGCCCAATGCTGTTGAGAAATTCGAAAGTGCTGTTTAACGGCAGAGGTGTACACTGTAGTAAACAAGTACTTTGTTAATAAGGACAGTGATGTCTGATTTGCGAACAAATCATTCGTTTGAATCTGTTCTTTACAATAAATCAGATTCCAATTAATCAAATGGTTGACAAATTGATCCGAATGTTTCGATTATGAATCAGCATTAATCTGCATCTGTTGTAAAATAAGAATTGTAATTATGCTTTTTTACATTTTTAACTTTTTAATTTTTAACCAACGGGAGTGGATACATCAGTAAGCACTGTTTCTGAGTTTGAGTTGCATTAGTAGTGTGTTGTCGCCAAGTCCAAGAGATGCTATTTTTTCCACCCTGGACCTAATGTGGTTATGTTATGGACATTTCATGACCAATCACAACACACTGATCGTTACAGACAGACTGAGAAAAGAGGTGCTGCAACAATGAAGGAATCTTACTAATGCTGAAATATGATTGGTACAAAACTGGGTGACCTGGATTTTGGACAAGCAATAGTGGCAAAAGATGACTGCAGTATCTGCCAACAGCTGCTATAGAACATCACTCAATCTGATTAATCTCCTCACAGATCAGACCTCCTCTCACTGCGCAGGAGACAGTTCTGTGAACATACCTCATATTGATTTAGAAGATTGTAACTCAGTACATCTGACCAAAACCCCAAACGGAAACCTGAGAATGACTCATGTTTCTATGTGACAAACATCATGTTGATACCAGGAACTGTGTGGAACACCTTTTGAAGAAAATGTTTCAGAAACAGTCCTTTAAAATGATTGAGTGACCAGTAAACAGAGGCCACAGTCTCACTTATAGAGATCTGGAGGAGGTGAATGGGGTCATACTTCAAGAAACAGATTGAAGAGGATTGAAAACAGAGAAGTTCAGAAGCTGAGTAAAAGGGGGAACAAGAAGTAACAGGCTTGCCTCATTTAAAAGGCAAAAAAAAAAAGAAAAGAAAAAGGTTTTAAATAAGCAATGGATTTATAAATACCTCTGTGCTTCATCTATAAACTGAAACTGCAGCGAAAAACCACAAGACCAAAGAGCAAGTGCGTAAAGCCAGTCATAAGACACACACACGGTCAATGGCTTATAGTGTTCTGCACATTACACAAATTAAAATTAGATCTGTCTTAAACACTCTAATAAAAAGCCATATGAAAGTACTTTTAACCTCTTCCTGTTTTCTCTTCATTTCTGTTTCTTACTTCACAAAGATGGGTCATACAGTGAATTTTATGATCTTGACATATCTTTACTTTCAAGTATCATCTTCTAATTCTTGTGATGTACATTTAGAAATCCGGACAGGACCAGGTTGTTCACGCATGTCGGCCCATTGATGTCGCAAACAGCGGTAAAAACCAAATGAGTGTGGAAATGTATTTAATGAATTTAGTCTCTTAATGAAAGATGTTCTTTGTGCCTTTCAAAATCATCTGACAGTAATACTGCACTGAGGCTTGAGAAATCATCCCAATGACCTCCAGCAAGAAAAGTATTTTAAGCGTTGAGAACAACCATCGATGTGACTGAAATTGGTCAGCCGTGTTTTGGAGAACCACATGGTATTTCACCAGGCGGGTGAAAATGCTTAAACACAATTACATGCCTCGCTCGCCGTCTCTCTCATTCCAACAACGTACATGACGTTCTGAAGCACATGAGCTGTTCTTTTTATACAATGTTTGTGTTTACCAAACACATTTAACCTAAAATCAACCCAGATTAAACCGAAAAGGTTTACAATTGACAATTAAGCACTTATTTAAACATGTTAAAAACTGACACACCTTTGTATATGGAGGTTTTGGTAAATGATTACGCATTTAACCTGTGGCACAACGCCGGCTTACAAAATGACCATTTTTAATCATATCAATGGAAACTTTGTGCTGACAAGTAGGGAAAGCTACTATGAAACAATATCTTGTCAAACTACAAGTTACTTAGAACTGAAAGTATATTAACTACAGATAAGATACCAATTTAAAAAGCCACATAAGAGGGCAATATCTTTACAAATAAATAACTCTTTGCAATATGCCACAATTTGCAACTAGAAGCTAAAGTTTGTGAACAAACTTTGATGTCGGCTTGAGAAACCTGAACCTCAAGCCCAGATTCGAAATCGGGTTGCCTTGTGCATAGCCGCAGCATATGTCACAACACTGCCCACAAGGCTATTGTTCCTACTGTCTGTGTAGCTTCTCTTTACTAATAGTGAAACTGTGAGTTTTAGTTACTTAAAAAAGACAAATATAAGCTTAAGCTATTTTATTGATAAATCACAGGACAGCATTGACATTAAGTACGTCACATGATGTGCGAGCTACTGTCTGTATGTGTGTGCATGCTACAATATAGCAGCATATTAGTTTAGAACGCCGATTAACATACCTATACAATAAGCTGTTTAAAACATGCATTCGCCCGATTAATACTGAGTATCCAGATGGTATAAACAAACATAACTTGTGGAGCGCTCTCGGAGTATGCTTTTATTTGTCATTTTAACTGATGGAAACTGAGCATAAAAGTGGACTTCAAAGATTTTGCATCCTGTGGCCCCCCTCTATAGGACAGCATTAGTATTACAGGCAATGTAAATCTATGGGATTTTTTTTAGTTTTGTTCGTAATTCATATGAAAACCTTAAGTCCAATCAGTTAGAAACGATATAGCACACTAAGTCAGAACAGTCTGAAGGTCTTCCACAAGGCAGCAATCTTGTTAGTTTCAAAGTTACATGATCAGCGACTAGTCGATGTCGATGTTAAAGCGTCATGGCAGAGCATTTAAGTCGTCAAGTCTGTGTAAACCCTATTACATACAAGAATAGACATTTCCTTTCAAACTTTTTCATTTACATGAACGAACCGGTTAAACAAATCAATTCATTAAAATGAATAAAATGTACAAATGCAGCATATGAACGTTTCATTAGTATCTCTGTTTACACCAGCTATTTTTGATAGCTCTTAAAAAAGTGTGACTGTTCTTTGTTTGTTCACGATGCATAGCAAGCAGAAGTGGCAATTTTACTCAGAACATAAAACCTTTTCACACCCTTGCAAACAAAGCCATAGGAAGTGGTTTACACTGCGGTTCAGCCTTCTCTTTTGCAAAACTAAAAGAGCACTAATCAGCTATATACACACCTGATCTGTGTGATGGAGGACCATTTCTGTGGTTTTCAAGGTGCGCCTGTGTAGAAGCAATGAGTCAGATTGAGACCAACCATGCGGGCTGACTTTATCAGTGGTTTATCTCACCTGAAACTTGCAAGTTAGGCGTTATAAAGAAAGGGAATCTAAATCTGAACATGTAGGTTGCGTTACCTCAGAGATTCACACCTTATCTTGCCCTTTTGCTTGCTAAATGAGTGTGTTTTTGAGTGAATATCCATTATGACTCTTCTTCTCTAGTGTATCAGGGAAAAAAACTGTCACACTTTCAAGCCGTTTCAGATTATAGAAATATCAGACAAATTCCTAGAAAACGATTTAGTTCTGTGAACCTGGACGCAAACGGGAGACATCATGAAGGCTCTTTCATATGATTTTCATAAGCGTAGCCCAATACATTGAACTTTATGGATTGATGTGTCAGCAGCCCCACCGAAACAGACGTCAATAAAGTGTCTTCGAACTTTTAAAATTTGACCCCCCCCCTGAACTTTCAAAGTGCATGCAATGATTCCCACATGCACCGTCTTTGCACCCATGTTTGCGATTTTCAGACATTCTGCCTCACTAATGACAACAAGAAATGTTATAAAAAAATGACTGTAAATGTAAAAATATGACTAAAAAACATTTTTGTTCATTTTGTATATTTATTGTAACTTATTTTTTACTTGATTGCATTTATACATCTATCTATTTTCTTGTTCATCCGATGTTTGTTTGCTATGTTTTCCTTCAACTGCTTTTTTTCGGCAATATATTTTTGTGTATTTTCCCCCCTATTCTAAGCTCAAATACATGTTTTTGTTGTGAAAGAGTGTATTTCCCACTTTCTTCCTAGATACCTTGTAAAATTGCCCTTCTGTGATGCTACGGTTGTTGCTTTTCAGGTGGAGGTCAAAGCAGCCCGTTGAGCGGTGCATTGAAGCCCTGACGTGAGTCATGTGAAAAGGCCTTAACACAGATGGCAGAACTGTTTTTTTTTTTTTAAACAGAGCAGATCTCTAAATTCATCCACTCACTTGGGGTCAATCTGGAATTGCCCCCCAACCTTAGATGATAAAATAGGTTTCTTTTCTAAAGCTGAAAGAAATTTTGATCAGAGCTACACAAAACAGAGAGAGAGAGAGAGAGAGAGAGAGAGAGAGAAAAAAAAAGAAAAAAAAAAGTACTCTGCCATGAACCAAAAGGTCATGGCAGAGTGGGAAATTTTTGGATATATTGATATATATTTTCCTCTTTATTTCTATGAAGCTGCATTGAACAATCTGTATTGTATAAAGCCCTTTATGAATAAAGGTGACTTGACTATAGCGGAGGGCTAGCCGCACACTGCGCCATCCTGATAAATGGATTCCATCAGCTGTGGAGCGAAAGCCACAATTACAGGTTGTTGTAGCTGTTGTAGAAGAATAGGTGCTGTGGCTGAGGAGCACTGAAGCATGGTTGAGAAGAGCTAACGGGAGCTTCTTAAATAATTGCACCTTCCATTTCTCCTCCACCGTGGGCACGCATCAACTTGAAATTTTGTAATTATAGTAATTGTGAGCTCAACGAAGCAGCCCTCTAATACTCTCCTCACAGGAGTAAATACATGGTACGCCATTCCAAGTGGAGCCAGCCAAACACATCCTCGGCCAAAGCCACAATTTGAGAGCTCTATAGCTAATGGTGGAGCTAACAAGCACTAATGCCACATTGTCTGAAAGAGAAGAATTGTCACCCCTGCTAGAGTGGGTGCCTACTGCGATATTGAGTGTACTAGCACACATGCCTGGTGTTCAAAATGACTGCTGCCATTTTGAGGCTGAAAGAATGTCAGCACGCAGGGATCAAAGAGGAAGATTGCGATGAAATGTGGGGGAATTTTGTGGCGGTGGGAGTATACGGAAAAATATCAGGCACCCAAGAAAACACAAAATGGAAGACTTATTCTCACATTCGCACACATGCTTAGGCAGTTTCAGAGCGGAGAGAATGAAAGATGGATCAGTTACAGTCGGTGAATGTTAATTACGGTGTTTTACGGTGGCAATGCGATAACACGTTATTGCTTTCTTTCACGAGAGCCGTGCAAATTTATGAGACTTGAGATCTGAAACAATGAAGCGTGGCACGGCATGTCAGTTCCCTCCACTCACCTCCCTTTGTCAGAATGATGGGGCAAATTAATTTCCCTTCCATATTTCCTCCTGACTGTGTCAGAGACGAGGCCTTGACCAATGAGCCTGCACCTTCCTCCCTCCATTTTATATTCAGGTTATGCTGTGAATCTTAGATTTAAAATGGAGGTGCAGAGATCTTTATCTGCATAAGACATTAAGGCAACCGAGAACAGAAATAACAGGAATAGAGTCTAGGTATCTTGATCTAGCATCTTTTTTCTTTGATTTGGAGAAGTGAGGCCTAGAATAAGAGAAGTGCAACTTTATATTTTAAAAAACGGCTGTATAAAAACAGCATACATTGCAGGTTTTCACTTTACTGTCACATTTATTTTCTTGGAAATAATGATCTTGCACTACACATTTTTTGTCCAATCAAATACCCTCAAAAAAAAAAAAAAAAATTAGCAAATTCTAGATATGTAACCTATTGGTGATTGGATGGATGGATGGATGGATAGATGGATGGAACGATAGATAGATCTAACTTGCAGGATGTTTTAATGGTACAACAAACTATTACATGTCGAAAGCTTAAGGAAAATTTGATTTCTCATGTCTTGACCCCTATAAATGTTCCAGTCATTCACTAGGAGTGAAAGTAAGAGCTGAAAAGATTCCACCAATCTCACAGTAAAAGTGGCCCGCACTGAGCTGGGCCATGGATCTAGGTTAATGGATGAGGGAAAAGCGCTAAGCTAAGTGCTAATACCAGAGATGCTTAAGACAATCCATGCCTCAAGATCTAGCCAAATCTCAAACCAGGACTTCAAAGCGTAAGTCCTGACCCTGACAAATGCAGCAGATCTACAAACACAGTCTGAAAGTAACTCTTAACTCTATGTTTAGACAACTATCTCCCAGGCCGCACCCTTAATCTTTCTCTACAGAAACATACAACAGCTATTATGAGATGAACTGGGTGCCATGGAATGTTACAACAGACAGACTGCCTAGAAAAACTTGAGACTGGTCCATTGCCTTTATTAATATATCTGACTGTTTGAACTGCTTCAAAAGCTTAACAGACCATATGTTGGAAGCCTAGAGTTGAGGTGGACTATAATCCAACCAATCCAGACTACATCTCTGGAACGGTCTAGTCCAGGGCACATTTCTTGCTACATTTTAGTATAGAAATAAATAGGCAAGCATTATCACAATCGACTAGCAACATAAACAGAATGAAGGCTGTACTTCTTGAACTTCACAGAGGGAACGCATAAGAACTGAAGCCTAGAGCCAAAAGGCTAAACCCATAAATCTGTCTTCCAGCAAAGATCTGCCAAAACGCTCATCCAAAACAGATAAGATTCACTAGGGAGGGTACGAAGACAGATCGCATCAGACTGTGGGAGCAGTTCAACTGTTCAAACTCAGCTCGTATGTCAATAAAAACAGGTGTCAACCAGATTAGCTAAAATGCTAAGGACTTGGCTAATCCTAGAAGAGATCAAGGAAAGATCAGTCATCACTAGCATGCTAATGCTACGAATGCTGACATAACCAAGCATCTACTCTGTGGATTTTGTTTGCGTGAGTCAAAACTGGGGCAGATTGAATTGTTATGACACATTATGACAAATATAAAGTTTTAAAAAAGAACTCATTTGCATTCAGAGCCAACAAGCAACAGAAAATTAACATAACAATGAAGTTGTTGAACACCTGAACATATTTTTTTAGTATGCGATATAATGCGTGTCATATTTGCACAAATAGTTCACAGAAAAATGAAAGATGTGTTAATATTTACTCACCCACGTCATTCCAAAACCTGCATGACCATCATATAGACCAATTTAATAATACTTTTACATCCCTTTTTGAAGCATGAAAGCTTCAGTTTCTATTCATTCATTCTCATAACTGCATGGAAAAGAATGACCAGCAGAGAATGTCTTTTTATGTTCCACAGAAGAAGAAATAACACAGTTTTCGAATAACATTAGGGTGACTAAACAGACCAGACCAATTTTTGGGGGGTTTGAACCATACCTTTAAGGTAAACCTTGGTGTGTGCTGATAAGCCTAATGTAAATCACATAAACATTAGCATTGACTCCAGGCCTCTGTGAGCTGTAGAATATGAGGATCAATCTTAAGGTGATTCAACGATCAGTGCAAGTGGTTTTGCTAACATGATTTTAGTCTGAATCTCAGACTTATAATCAGTTTAGTCCTGAAAGAATTTTAGTGCACCCTTTCTGAGAAAACCTGAACTTGACTAAACATGACCTAGAAAACGTTTTCAAGATAATGTTAAAATGGTTGCTTCAGCAAATGTGTTTGTATCTCAAGTTTGCTTTTGTTAAAATATTACACATCTGGTTATTAAAAAAAAAAAAAAAAAAAATCCACTCCGGAATCTTCTCTACCACTCATACTAACCCACAGCCCAACGAGATTGTAGATGTTCCTTGTCTGGAAACATGGTAATAGTGTAATCTAATAAATATTCATACATGAATACCCACTGATAACTCAACTTCTGTGAACTGAAGCTGGGTCTCAATATCAGATCACTCTCATCCAGGGCAACTCTTGCAAATGAAATTATTACATTTTAATATTTTCTGCCTGAATGTAACATAACTCAAACAAAATGAATATCCCACACTAAATTAATCCACACCTCCTTATTACAGCACTAAGCATGAACCCTGCATAAACTCTTCACAAAAATCAAAGTACAAACAATCCTGAGTATGTGAACTACTTACAATACTACATTTACATTTATGCAATTTGAAGACTTTGTTATTCAAAGCATCTTCCAGTTCGAGGTACTGCATGCATTGTAACAGCTTTGTATAATCCCTAGTATTCAAACCCATGACCTTGATGTCACTAGTACCATGATCTACCAGTTGAGCTACTGAACTTATGCTAATACTACACAATGGGAATTTTCCTTGACACTGCCATCTAAAAACCTGTAAATCCATTTTAAGGGAATCTCTACAGAGCTTTGTCATGATAGACATGATATTTCATTTTTCATTAACGAAAATGAGGCTACGAGGAATAGTTGCACAATCTGTTCAGTGGGTTGTAATGTTGTGTACCTTGATGTCAATCACTTAGCTGACGCACTTTGGTAAATATCTCTATAAAATTCAATCTAGGCTCACATGTTTGTACTAAACATACTAATAAACAATTCACTGCAGTTTCCAGCTGAAATAACAGTGGCAGTAAAACACCAACAACTATTCTTTTTACACAAATTATAATTACAGGTACAGATTATTGGTTAATAAAGACTTCATTTGGTGTGGTTTCTTGCACAGTACTATGTTATGACCTCAAGATGCTTTTACCAGTGCATGATTAGTAAACTAATACAATTCTGACATTTGCATCACATAACCAGCTTCATATATGTATGGCTTTTCTGAAATAGCAAACTTGTGTTTGGGCTTCCGATTCTTGTGAGTCCTGTGAAAGTTTTTTTCTTGCGACTTTTTGTAGCCTTTTTGTAGAAGCAAACTAAATGGCATGGTTGCTTCAGCAAATGTGTTATCTCACGTTGGCTTTTGTTAACACTATCGGTTAGGTGAAGTGTAGGTGGTACGTTATTTTAAAATGCGATAGAGAATTAACCTTTTAGCACCACTTACACAGACAATTAAATTTCCAAACTGCATTGGACATTTCTCTTTGAAAGTCTTACAAAACTTACAAGAAGCAACGTAATACCATTTTGCAGAAATGTCATCTATATGGCATCTACCCCAACTAAAAGATTGACAAAGAAAATATGATCACACTAGATGACCAATAACACATTGCCTGAATTCAAAGAAACATTTTCAGTTACCATTGTCACTTGTCTGAATATCAATACAATGTTTTTAGGGAATGTATGAAATAAAGAGAAAAATGTTCAGGGGGGAGGGGACTGAAAAAAAAAAAAAAAACACAATTATAAAGCTTCATTTCTTTAGAGAACCGTAAAGTTTTCTCCCTGTAGAGCGTCTGAGCGCAAATCAATTTCTTTCAGTCGATTACAAGCACCGAGGTTCTAACCTTCATTTGTGAGTCTAATACTCCAACAGTTATGTAGAACACATACCAATTAAGCAATTCTGCTCAAATAAGAGGGCTGTGAACTGACGTGATTATGGAGGCCAAGCCCCAGGGGACTCTGGGTTATCGGCTCAGGAGCAGAAAAGTGAGCAAGAGAGAGAGAGAGAGAGAGCAAGGGGAGCATGAACAGGGAATAAGAAGAGAGGGAGGAGGAGAGGAAAAGTCATTTATTAAGTCTAATACTGTGTGAAACGTTCCCGTGGTAATGAGAAGGGCAGATTGTGGTAATGTTGGGAGCTGAGCAGAAAAGGTCAATCTATATCTGTTTCTGCCCACAGGAGCCATGTTGATGAGCAAAACGTGCATGCTCACCCATAACATCCCTTAGACTTTCAATTAGAGAAAGATTTAGGGTCTACCTGTTTGCTTCCTTGTGCTTTTACATCCACCTTTTTTTAACGTAAGAGCAGGTGCAACTATTTTTAACTTGTATGTGCAAGGCTTCCGATGTCAGCCTCTTCCAGTTATTTTCATGTACAAAAACAGTCTATTATGCTGCTTGATGATGAAAACTGACATTATCTTATTTTATTTATCATAATAAACATATTGGTTTGTTGAGCAATTATTATTATTTTTTTTTACAATTTACTGCACTTTATTCTTCAAATTTTTTTTAACCTATGGTGGCTAATGAATTGGACGTCTCACACATTTACAGGAAATCATTTATTTCCGCACTGAAAAATCAGGTGGATAAATATCACAAGATGTCAACACATGTTAGCCCCTGCTGGTAGATGCTGTAAATACACCAATAATGAGCATAAAACACGTTTCTCCATTCATAGCCATTTTAAAGTAGCTACTGTATGAAAGCCTGTTATTTAAAAATAAAGTAAAAATATGTAGTTTTGACACACAATATATCGATGAAGTAAAGATGGCAGCATCTAGATAGTATACTTCCTGGGCCACATGCACCAGCAGACTACTCTACAGCAACTGCGATTGAGACTAATATGAATGCTAAAGGCTAACTCTCTCCAGATATTTTACACTTGCATGGTGCAATCAGAAATTTATATTTGTAGTTCTTGCGGTTTTTATACAGCATATGCTATCAAACAGAAGAACAACATCCTTGCATAAAGCCCTGCATGAAATATGCATGCTTCAGCTGCATTTGTATCTAGTAAGCAGAATTTACATTGCAATTCAAGCACTAGAAGCACTTCTGCCCAATGCATATGAGAGAATGTCAAGACAATGATTTAAACAGTTTTTTAGTCAAATAAATTGGCGTAGCACCAAAAACCACCCAAGCACACCGGCGAATGCTACCTCTACCTTCTTTTCAATCTCAGTCTACATGTACAAAGACAGAAATGTATATTGATTCCGACAGTGCACGACAAGATGCGTAATGTAAACCTTAGGCTTGCTATGTGTTTCTATGGCAACATTACCAAATGCTATGGCAGTGTATGCATTGTAGTGTCCTTGTAGGCGGGATGCCAGCAGTGCTGCACATATACTGATCTGCTAAGCTCTGCTGTCCTTATGTTAACATTCATAAACATCATCGAAAATAGATGAAAACTGTCATTCAGATTGGCTACAATGCATAGCAACTGCAGTGAAGAAAAAAAATACACACACACACACACACACATATATATTTTAAAATCTTTCAATGATGCCAGTAGTGTGATTTTATATTGAGGATGTAAAAAGCATGCATCAATAAATGCATACACATCAAGAAGAGATTTTCTTGCAGTTTTTTTTTTCCAACTCCAATATCTAAACATTCATAAATCAAGAAACATTTACTGAGATGCATAACATTACATCAGATATTAGAAGAAATAGGAACACTGAATAAAATCGGCACTACCTGACTAGAAAAAAGGCTGTTGTCTTCCCTTTTGCTAAATAGGTACGAAAACTTCAACACCCATAATGCACTAGGCATGTTGCATTTCAAGGCCATTCTCACCAGTCTGCTATGGATACATTTACAAGAGTCAAATACCACCTTGCTTTAGCAGGAAATACTTCTTAGCAAACTTTTAGTCATAATGGTGTCGACTTGGTGCAAGAATTCAAAGGTTTAGCGGGAGTGAGTTATTTTCAGTTTCCAGTGAAGGATCCAGCGCATTGTAGGCAGTGGCTAAAGCCTGCAAAGAATTGTAGAGAACGCCGCAATGAAAAATCTGAAAAACCTCTGTGTTTGTAGTTAACATTTCAGACTGGATAAACAGAGATTTAGGCCAAACGGAGCGGCCATCAGTTCTGCCCATCCCCCCGTCACACAAAACGCTGTCACGTACAAGTAAGAAAGCTGTTGCCATAATGTCCCATTGTTACCATAATGCTGTTTAAAGAGTAGACAAAATATCATACAATTTTCAGTAGGGCTGGGCGATATATCGCATGAGATTGTCACGCGCATTTCGTCAGTAAAGCCGGTTCCCTGATTACCGCTAAATCACCATCACCTGCTTTCAAATGGAGCGGCATTTAATAGACAGAGCCGTAGATCACTGAAAAGCCACGCAATATCGCGTTCATATCGCAGATGAATCGCCTTCGATAATGAACGCGATATTGCGTGGCTTTTCAGTGAACTACGGCTCTGGCTATTAAATGCCGCTGCATTTGAAAGCAGGTGATGGCGATTTAGCGGTAATCAGGGAACCGGCTTTACTGACGAAATGCGCGTGACAATCTCATGCGATATATCGCCCAGCCCTAATTTTCAGTGATAAACCTACTCTTACAAAAGCTGTAAATAACCCTGTGTTGATCAGACTGTCTGTAGGCAGGGATAAAAAAAAAAAAAAAATGTGGAAAGATAATCTGTAGTATTCACGAAAGCCCTGAAGCTGTCATTTTGATTACAAATAAATGTGAATTTCTCAATCCTTTATTAAATATAGAGCCAAATTACTCAATATACCTTCAAAAGGAGCAAGCAAAGATGAGCATACCTGATATCTATCGCATATGCAGATTGATATCTAAAAGGTTTTTTATTTCTTTTCTTCTCAGATATTTTAGATATTTAAATCAAATAAAACACCATCAATAGAAATAACTAGCTATGTTAGCTGATCATCTTAAAAGTCCATATAGATATCACGGTCAGTTCGTAGTGCTGTTAACACTTTCTTCAGATGCAATGAGATCAGTTTTTCTGTTTGTTCACATGACGTTCGGCCTTTACAAAGTGGGCTGAAAATCAGCAAAGTTACACTTTAAGCATAAACTCACTTAAATTTTGAACAGTTTCTTAGAAAACAAGACTTAATATATTATGCTATTTTGAATCTTAAGTAAATCTATGTTGATTTAAGAATGTTTAAATATTTGTATTGGAAAGCAAGACAAAAATACAGGGGGAGAAAATTTTTGCAGTGCATGCAGTGCACACTTAATGTACTAAGTCCTACATACTGTTGGCTAGTTTGACTTTCGTTCTCATTTTACATTTATATCCATGTGTCTGCCATGTGAAGCCAAACTTGTAAATCCTAGAATGCCCTTCCATCAAACGCTGACACATTTTTAAAATGCTGCTCGTAAAATTTGGGATAATGATCATGCTGTAAAATTTAACTAGTGATGTTATATGTAGAACATTCCATTTTCGCTATGCCTACATCAGAGGAACTGATTTCTCTTGGACATCTACATTCCAGCACAGTTTAGTTCTAGCTCAAGTCAAACTCTCCTAAACCAGCAAATCAAGAGGCATATTGCATTCAGAAGTTTCAAAGTATGAGCTTTAAAGGTTTTAAGGGTGTAGGGGCTGAAAATATTCTAAACTTGGAGACACTATTTTAGTTTGCAATGTTAATTTCTAAAGAACTTTTAAAGCAATTTCAATATATTTGAGAAAGACATTTTGAGAACTGTCTGTAATGGTCCATAAACATGACCTTATGTTGTGACTGGTGTCCAGTTTATATTTTTAATACATAATCTGATTAAAAAATAAACACTTTTTGCAAATAAAGCAAAACTAACTAACTAAATAAATAAATAAAATACTATTAAAGTGTCTGTGACACTGGAAATAGAATAGTTAATTAAAATGCAATGCATTCAATGCTACTATATGCTATGTTACATATTGCACATTTTGGTATCCAGGTATTTGATTAAGAAAATTCACATACTGTATATATACTAGTTATTCTAATAAAATAGTATGCTATTCTAAACAAAGTCACGTTCTTTGGGATTACTTGAACATTACTATCATGTGTGTTTGTGCAGGGCTGGAAATAAACTAAAACCGAGTTCAGACTGCACGATTTTAGCCCCGATTTTGGCTCGCCGACAGGTTTTGAGAAATCACCGACAAATGCCCGAAATCACAGGTAAATCGGTGCTCGTTCACGCGAGTGACAATCACGCAGTGTGAATGAGCAAAGACGCGATCTGAGAGAATCGCCGACGAGTCGCCGACACCCGTGAGATATTTGGCATGCTAAATATCTGGACCTGTCGACGATTCAAAATCCTGCAGTGTGAAAAGTGTTCTGACTGAAAACTACATCGGCGATGACCGACAGCCAATGAGAGAGCAAGATACAGAGCAGCGGGGAGTTCGGGGAGGGGTTATAGACCACAATATCAGCAAGCATGGCTTCGTTTCAGATAAACATTACAATTCTATCAAACAGAAACAAAGCACAAACATTTGCTTGACCATCCGCAACAGCAGCACATTGAAAAGTTATTTATTTACCTCCAACTCTCGTTGCAGAACACACAATCCACAGTCTCCCCAACCATTTCCTCCTCCATATTCCTCTTTTCTTTTTCTTGTTTTCGCTGCAAATCAGCGCACAGGCAATTCGTATTGCAAGCTTCTTGCGGGCTACCGTTTTTAATAATAATAATAATAACTCCGGTCTTGTACGCGTGATATCGCGTTGTTTCCTTGTCACATCTCGCGTGTGTTTGGTTGTGAAACGTGCCAGACAGAGTTGTCGGCGATTCTTCCTATTGTAAAGTCACGCAGTGTGAAACCTTCTATCGCCAATCCATTTTGCAGTTTGAACACAGCAGTGACTGAATGCTGGCCAAGATAGTCATGCAGTGTGCAAAGAACAGTGACCTGACTACTTTGAAAATCGTGCAGTCTGAACTCGGCTTAAGGAGCAGAAGTGAGCACCCTTGACCAAGACATTGATGTATCTCCCAGTGCCTTAAAAACAGATGCACATTATCTTTCATGGATTCATAACCTCCTGCATCCAAGTATCTCTAAAAAAAAAAGTGCAGAAGGTGGAGAATGTAAGACGATGATGGGATATTAAAAGCAAATAACAGAAGTCAAGAGAGAGTGAAAAACAAAGCAGAGCACTAATTAGCCAATTAACGAGCAATTAAGCTCCTGGAGCCTAATGGCCTGTTGTCTTGTTCATTAATGGAACCCGTTAGACTGACAACCCAGTTGCACTAAGTGCTGTACAGCAGGATACAGGGAATGAGAGCGATACACAAAGAGACAAAGGCTATGTTCAGAATGGAATACTTGAATATACAGTACTACTAGACACTAAGCAGTATACACTGCTTACATTGACTATTTAAAAAATACACTACCACGGAAAAGCTTGAGGTCGATTTTTTTGTAGTGTTTTTTAAGTCTCTTATGCTCAACAAAGCTGCATTTATTTGTGTAAAAATACAGTAATATATAGTTTACTATATATATATATATATATATATACAGTAATAACATATATTTTTTTAAATTTTCCTAATAATTTACTCACCCCCATGTCATCCAAGATGGTCATGTCTTTCTTTCTTCAGTCGAAAAGAAATTAAGGTTTTTGATGAAAACATTCCAGGATTATTCTCCTTATAGTGGACTTCAATGGCCTGCAGATGGTTGAAGGTCAAAATTACAGTTCCAGTGCAGCTTCAAATGGCTTTAAACCAGGGGTCTCAAACTCAACTTGGCTGGGGGCCGTTGCTGTGATTGACACCTCATAGGAGGGCCATTTTAATATTCAAGCACAAGAAAGCGCAAAATTTCTGAAAATTTACTTTAATTTTTTCTCATTTACTTCAAATTTCGTTTCTTAAATTTAGATCCGCTCTAATGGATAGATCCGTTTAGATCGACTCTGACGGACAACAACAAAAAACTCCCTGAAACTTCCTAACTCTTCCATCCAGATAGCGCAATTCCCTGTTTTTACTGTTATTTCTATTTCTTATGTTCCATTTTTATTATTATGTATTTGGTTCTTCTTTATGTAAAGCACTTCCATGTCCTACGCCTTCCCTATTCAACTTACGGAACGAACGCGGGTCCAGTTTCGTTTTTTTTCCGAAAGTAGAATAGGGAAAGCGGACATACAGCGTAAGCTTTTTGAAGAATACGGAAAGCGGAAGCACGTGCAAGAAGATCATTTGTGTTTTTAAAGCATATACAGTTGTATTTTTTTCCGAAAATGACCGATCGTTTCGCTAGATAAGACCCTTATTCCTCATCTGGTATCGTTTAAAGCCCTTTGAAGCTGCACTGAAACTGTAATTTTGACCTTCAACCGCCTGGAGGCCATTGAAGTCCACTATAAGGTGAATAATCCTGGAATGTTTTCATCAAAAACCCTAATTTCTTTTCGACTGACGAAAAAAGACATGAACATCTTGGATGACATGGGGGTGAGTAAATTATTAATTACTAATCCTTTAATATTTTTGTGGAAATCAAGAAAGTATATAGTAGCCTGGAGGAAAAAATAAACAAAAAACAAAAAAACAAAACAAAACAAATACAAACCCACAAAGGGAAAGATAAATTAAAACAAAGCATCGATTGATTTGAATCTGCAGGTCTTCACAGCAATGCATGATGGGGAAAATTAAAACCTGTATTAATGTATTAATTCCATTCCTATTTACATTATTCATTTAATTTACATACATTTTGGTTTATTACATACACTTTGCAGGGCTTGCAAATCCTTACAGTAAATACGGAAGGAACGCAAACACAGTGCATTAACAGAGCACAGCAGTCCCTAATTAAAGCTAGCATATTGCGCTAATACATGCTAATGGAATGTGAGCTAATATTTGATGGTTCCACACTGTCAGGGTCTGTATTTATTAGCTATGGATGAGTTGGATATCTCTTCATGAAAATGAATGCGAGAAAAGAAAACAAAAACTTGCAGGTTTTGCAATCCGGAGCAGAAATGAGCTATGCTTAAAATGCCTTTTCAACTTCCAGCTTTATTAGCTTTTGACTAATTTCCTTGCCTAATTATATCCTCTTTGAGGAAAATTTCAGAGCTATTAATAATGTACTTGGAGTAATTAGCAACATAAATATTTATAATGAACTGGATTAGCCATGCACTGGTGTGTGTGAGGATCGCAAGATGAACTGCCATAAGAATTAGAGGAACTCCATTTAAGATATTAAACAATTACATCAGTTGTTTTGTTCTGGAGTACAAAAAGTGCTATAGCATTACCATGTTTTTGGACATGGTACTATGGTAGTATTTTGGTAGTTTGGACATGTGCTATGGAGTGCCATTTATAAACCATAATATACCGTGGATTATTTCAAAGTACCATGGTACCACTAAAGTGCTTTTTTGTTAGGGTAGTCATTCTGTATCATGGTATATCCCTTAAAAAGTACCATGGTATAATCATGGTATCAGATTCCAAATACATCGGTACTTATAAAAATTCCATGATTCTGAAATTTGTGTGCCATGGTATTTACATCACTGAATCTACCATGATATTTTTGACCATTGGTAGCAGGTAAATAACATTATTTTAAGTACCATAGTCTTCAATGGTGTATCTCTTAATAAATAAATAAATAAATAAATAAATAAATAAATAAATAAATAAATAAATAGTGGTCGTACCATGATACCAGTCATGGTATCATCAGCAGATACAGATACAGTAATATTAATAGTACTCTGGTACTTTTCAGTACCATGGTATATTTCAAAGACCCACCCTTAAATGAAACTTTGTGATATCAAATCAACTTAATATTTCTATAAGAATTATAAGATACATCTTCCAAAAAACAATCAATAGAGTCATAATGTACTCATTCTCTCTTGAAAAGATTTATAACGCTGTGCCATATACAAAGTTTCTAGATTGTTAATTTGTGGTAAATCATAACTACACCTGTGTGGTCACTGTTAGCTCCAGTGGTGATTTTACTTGACAAAATCTAATCAGTCATTAGCATTAAGCTCTGTCCCTGCGCTGAGAGGCTACAGACCTCCGACTGAACTGAGGCAGATGGAGGGCCCATTAAGAATTAATTGACTTGTCAAGCGGTCAGACCGTTCTGTGGTGGAGACAGAAATAATTGCAGATGGGAAGTGAAAAGGGCTGTGACGCCCAGCGGGCGGCCGTGGTCTCACACAGAGCACGTCTTCTACGTGTTCAGCCGAACATGCCTCCTGGCCCGTCTGTCTCGCCCTTCTCTCGTTCACTCTCTCTGACCAGTGCTAATTACAACGCCCTCAGAATGTGCTACACTAAAAGGTCAATGCAAGTGGCAAGCCGACATTAAATATCAAAGTAATCTCCTCCTAAACCGACACACGCACAGCGAGGGAGGGCCGTTACTGCTGTCGAGCCGTGTTAATCTGTTCAAGTCTGAGGTTATCATGAGTCATGCGGATGATGTTTACTTTGAAGACGCCACCAAAAGGGAAGAATCGCAAAATCTCCAAGAACATTGCTCTGAGAGTAATAATAACTACAGAGGTTGTGTTGCATCGAATGGTATTGAAGCGATCATACAAAAGAACTGCGTACAAGAAGTCAATAGAGTTGACAGGTCTTCATCATTAATCCAATAAACACATTCTTAAATCTCAAATTACCCGTTTTTTTGATGGGTTCTTCTGAACTATAAAAATAAAGTAATAGCTTATAAAATAACAGTCTTCTCTGCCATTGAGTCTTGTAGACCAGATCGAAGACTTATTAAATCAGCAGAATTTGGTCAAGAACAATAGAGCATTTTGTCTAAAAGAGAAAAAAGAAAAATGTTCTGGGATTTTAAGGCAAATACAAACCTGTGGAAATATAAACATAAAGGGCTGTTGCGTAACTTGCATGTTTGGATATGTATTAAACGACTCTCATAAATTTGTAACATTTCACAACCCTGAAAGATAGATAGGGATCTTTCATAACTGTATTTATTGATCAAACAAAGAGGTAAATGTGCTAAAATAACTCATGACAGTTGTGACATTGTGTACTTTCTATCTCCTAAACCTACCCCTAAACACAACCCTCACAGAAAACTTTCTGCATTTGTTACATTAAAAAAAAGAAAAATTAGTATGATTTATAAGCTGTTTTCCTTGTGGAAACTATGAAAGGTCCCCACAAGATCAAATTTTTTATTTTTTTTTGGTATTACTATCTTTGCGGGGACATTTTGTCCCCACGAATACCTGAACCACACACATACACATTCAAAAGTTTGGGGTCAGTAAGATATTTTTGGACTAATAAACAATACTTTTAACCAGCAAAGATGCATTAAAGTGCTCAAAAGTGACCGTAAGACTTCTGCATTATTAAAATGTAATGAATAATATGGTCTTATTATTGGGAGATGTGAGGGGCCATGGCTCTACCACTGAAGAAAGGGTAATGGCTAACTTGGATCATGTGTGCCTTGATAACCAATCACATTACAGCCTTGACGTCATTGAATTTCGTTCAGACACCATAGCAACGAATGAGAAGTTCCATAAACTGAAACATGCCTGCAATTGACTTCTCTTATAAAACAGCATTTCTTTGGTGTAAACTCTAAAAATAGATAAATCCAAAACAATTGTTTAAGAGCAAACATGTTGAATATTAGCTGATGGGTTGTCGATACATCAAATGATACCTTATTTCCTCACAAAAGAGATTCATTCAGCGTAGTGAAGCATAAAGCTCTGACCTAATGAGCTGATGATCTGAATCAGGTGTGTTAAATAAGAGAGACATACAAAATGTGTAGAGCAGTGGGTCCCTAGGTCCAGGATTGAAAAGCACTGCTTTATAAACATGATTATCTTCAGGAAACAAGTTTATAGATTAGCTAAACATGTCTAGCTAAATAGGGTGTTGAAAAAGTGTGTTTTTTTTTTTTTTTTTTACCTATAGGATCTATAATAGTGATGAACACAAATCAATGAGAGAGGGCAATAACATCCATGCTTTGCTAAGCACACTGTAATGTTTATTGCTGGAATCTAAGGTACTAGGTTTTAAAAAAAATCATCAACGTTTTCTTACAAGACTTACAATGACAAAATGAAATAAAGTGTGAAATTGCAGTGACCAAAAAAGGAAAAACAAGAAACGATAACCTTATTTCATCCTTTTCTCCTAACACTACCCCCCTCCTGTTTTTGTAGTTGCCGTTATTGCTTTGCCCCCAAATGAATTGCAAAATGTTAAGATTTGCATTTCAATCTGGCAACCCTCTCCTTCTAAAGCGATAACAACCTGTTTTCCCCCCAGCACTGAGTCTCATTCAACAGCCAGCTCTGTTTTGTAGAGCTGCAAGGCTCTGCAACAATGTAATTGCGGTTTCCCTCTCCATCATTATGGGGGAAGCTTTCGGCGGCCTGTTTACAAGCTAAATAAATAGCTACACAAAACATCTGGAGCTCAAGAAGAGGCCTTGAGTGGGCTCTTCACAGAACCTCAAGAGCGTACGCAAAGAAGCAGCGAGAAAGAGCTCTGGGTCTTGAGGGTTAACCCTTTGAGACAGCATAAAGAAAACACAACACCACCAAAACCACTTTAATTATCGAAAAAAAAAAAAAAAAAAAAAAAGCAAAGAGGATTAGGGCGATGGATTTGCACGATTTTGCTTGAGAAACATTTTGCGCAGAGTTGTAAGTATCTGGCTACCAATTTTTCAACCAAGTCTTTCATTAGGCTATATTTCCTGTAATTCATGAGAAAATAAATACTGATTTACACTCGTTACATACACTACTGGGCAAAAAATAAATAAATAAATAAATAATAATAATAATAATAATAAAAAAAAAAAAAAAATGGTAAAATACTTACTCGTCTTTTAAAGGTCTTAACTATTTTAATCACAAATCACTGGTCAGGAAATTAGCAAGAATTGCACAAATACTGCAAATAAAGTAACTTAGCATGGAATAGCCTGCACCAACTTGCAGACAGCTTTTTACAGGAAGAAGAATCAGTGTTGTTGCATTCAATGTTAATGGCTTCAAACAGTTCATGAGTAGTTGAAAAATGTCTCCCAGTTTGTTTAAGTTTAATATGAGACCAAATATTCACTATAGGGTTCAAATCTGGACTCTGGCCAAAACATGAGCCTGATGGAATTGTTCTCAAGCCACTTCTTGGTTGTCTTTGCAATTTGGGCAGGAACATTGTTGAAAAATAACATTTGATCATTCCTCCTTAGATAACAACTTTTCATTTGTGGGAAGTAAGCCATTCAGGCTCCCCACACAATGACACCTCTTCCTCCATGCTTCACTGTGGTAGAGATGAATGTATTATTATATTTCTCAGCAGATTTTCGAAGACACCACTCTGGAGCATCACCATGCAACTTCCCATATTCTGCCAAAAACTTAATTCAGTCTTTGATGTTTTTCTGAGACAGCAATGGGCCCTTTTTGTTTTGCCCAGGAGTGTACATTTCGAAAACCACTGCACCGGCATATTGAGCTACTTTATGGAAAATTGTCAAGAAACAGCTTGAATAAACATTACAGACCTGATAAGAGATGGAGGTGTAAGTTTTCAGTTGAACTCAATTTCAACAGAATTTTTTGTATTGACTCCAAACGTTTGAATGGTAGTGTACCCTGACATGCACATGGCCTTTATTCCCTCAAAGCAAATATTTGTTTTATTCATACAGTATGTTATATATAGCCATTTCATTAACAGTTTAGAAAACCTGTAGCTTCAACACCCTATTGTAAAATTAACATTATGTTTGACATCTTATGGTTAATTATTTGAATATCTGTCAACCACCTGAGTTCAAATAAATGCAAATCTTTAATGTCAGGCCTTCATCCTACACCATTCAAACAATATGGATACAGTTATTGCTACCAAGATCATTACAAAATGTACCAACGTCCCTTTTATTATATACTTACATTTACTGCCTGCTTTCTTAACCAAATCATACTGCAGCATGAATCCGGCACATACAATATACCTTATGCGCCACAGAAACAAGCACGCAGCCATCTTCAGAATTTTGTGTTCAGAGTTTCATTTTTGAGGTAACTCTATAGCATCACTGTCGAAGAGTAATAGACTTTTTTCACATTTCCGGGTTTCTCAGAAGCGAAAGTCGTCATAGTTGGGTAAAATTCTATAGCGGTGAATGAGAGAATACATTAAATATATTTTCTGTATTTCCATTTGCTCAAATAGCAAAAGAAATACTCAAAAATAGTGTTTTCACAACTTCCAAAAAGAAGAAAAAAAAGAGCGATTGATAACGGCAGTCAGAAGAGAGAAAGATGTCATTTTTATTGTCACTCCCATAGCTGCTGTATTAGAAACACCCTCACAGCAGCATTAACTAATTTTTTTGTAATTTGATGCAAAGGTAATATAATACTAAGTATAGTGTTATAAATGTACATACATTTAAAAAAAATGAAAATATAAAAAACTATGCAGGATTTACGATATTTATGACCGATAAAACGCGTCATCACAGTCCGTGAAAAGGGACTATTAGCTGGTGAAGTTGATTTACTTGTAGAGTTAACGAAAGTTATCATGAGCATAATGTTTGAAGTGGATGTCATCATAAATGTCAGTAGCGCTGGAAAGGGGCGGGACTACATAAGGTCTATAATGAGCCTCATTTACATAGGAGACATGTTTGCACCAGAAAACATTGCAATGACTTATTTAAAATTTACACCGGTACCAGGGTTGGGCAAATATTCAGAATTTAAAAATTTGCTCTTTTTAAAATCATGATTTAGACCGAAATTTTAGGAAGAGAAATGTACAAAATTCAACACAGGTAAGTGTTCTTCTACCCTGGTCCACAAGAGTTACATTTTATTAAATACAATAAAATATATAAACTACATACAAATTTACACAGGATTTTCAAACATATTCCGAGGACTATATACTTTCAAATTCAAGGCTTTTGAAACATTAAGGCATTTTCAAAGTCAACATTCAAAGCCTGCCTTGAAACTTTTTTTCTAGTTTTCAATCACAGTAATAGGAATTTATTTGAATTTACATTATTTTATTTCTACCTCCTTACATTCAAATTGCAATTCTGCATACTGTTTGCTTTAAATTCAGGAACTGAACTGGAATTTAAAAGACATTCTCTTAAATGGCACACAACCTCAACCAGTACTGATGTGTGTGATTTCTGGTTCCCTTTTCCATAAAACGAACTCCACTGTGTGGAGTCTATTGGAACGAGGCTATCAAAACTTCATGCGCTGGCTTAAGTTGCAAATGTGACCATGATAAAAGCTCAGCCAAAACAGTCTGGGGTGTTGTAGAAGCCCTTAGAAGTACCCTCACGTCAATATTTATAAAACAACCTCAGTTTACTGCTGCTCGATGCCAGCAGCCTTAATGTAATGATATGGTGGAAAATTCTAAAATGTTGGCAGATGTGTTCCTTGGAGTTTCAAACCACAAATCTCTCCATCTCAAGTGGAGCTGAAGCCATACAAGCCTCACAGAGAATAGAGGTTGTGTAAATATTGGGAAAAAGCCAAGACTAAAGGAGCGTAATAACTCCTTTGGTAATATTTCATGTCTTAAGTTCCAACACAAAATAAACCAAGAGAAATCAGCAGTCCACATGTCGTTTTAACCACATAGGGCTCATCCATACATAAAATATGAGAATCCCTATCCCCACATGACTCCACATTTACCACTCTCATAAATTTCCTTTCCCTCAAGAAATACTTTGTTTCTACTCTTGGGCATTGAGTTGTACTTGAGATATGTTGCTGAATTATGGTGAAAGCATCAGATGACATTACATGATATAATGAGAAAATAACGAAAAGAAAACGTGATAAATTCCACTCTAAACATATTGCCTATTAGGATTCAAGAATGTGTTTTTGGACTTCCTAAGCAGACAGAAGTCACTAATGAGAGGGAAACTGAAGCATTGCAACAATTTCAGCCCACAGACAATGAAGTCTTGACTTCACAGAAAGTGACCTATTAGACACAACAGGCGTCATGATGTGTAAACGTGGAAAGTCAACTGTTACTCTATGGCTTGCATTACATTTTACTTTACACAAAAGCAATTTCTAACTGAAGAAATATTTACAATGCGCCATATTCAAATTCTGACTTTTCTATTACTTTTAAGATTTTATTAATATCCATGACTTTCCTGAGTTTTGAAACGTACAGTATGTTTTCTTAGTATTAATAAACAGAAAATTCCAGAACTCATGGAAGAACTTCAGTATGCATGACATACTGGATGGTTTTTAATGCGCATGCATACAGCTCTTCATTCACATGCATTCATTATAGTTGTATGTAGCATTATGGTAAATACAAATACAACCATTACTTCTACAGTAGAATTATTTTCTAAGTATGCAAAAACTCTTGCTGACAACAGTACCTACAGATTTAGTGTCACTGCTATGGATTTGGAGTATTTCAAAATTGTAATTGATTGACAACCCTATTTATTTAATGCCAATATTCTGTTAGTAATAGTAGCAGTACTGACGCACACCATAATGTTCTTTAAAAAAGACACGTATTACTTTTTGATTGCATCTTATGTAAACAAGCCCTGCATTAAAAACAAATGGTTTTGTAAACGGAGCATGAGAAAGACAGAAAATTCACACTTAAGTCAACCAATGTTTACACTAACATTTCCTGTTATCAGGCAACAGCTACCAAGAAATTCTGAAGAACCTGCTAAAAAAATTCAACGGCACATGTCATGTGCACTAGTTCCTGTACTAACTATTCCAGCCAGGAGTCGTTATAATGTTAGAACGGCAAACTCAGAAATATGATAGTGATCTTTCCTCTCCAATCTCACTGGGGTCTTGATGGATTGAACAAGGCAAACGTGATAAAGAGGGAGGAAGGCAGGCGGGATGAGATGAGAACAGAATTAAGTGCCAGGTAAAAATATGAAACCCATCCCGCAAGCGAAAGAACGGTCATCTTTCATGTCTATACCGAAAGGTCAACGGTGTGATCCTGCTGTCCGGGCCAGCAGCCAATCCCTTCACACCTAATGCCACACACACACACACACACACACACGCACGCTGCTGCCGCAGAGAGTTACAACAGCTGTTAAGTGTGCATAATGAATGCCGTAAACCCAAGCAGTAAAACCAGGCACGGCGCCCAGGGCGGAGAGAGACGACACCAAATCCTAGATCAAATTCTAAACGGAACATTATAACTGAAGCAGAGGGCATTTAAAGAATCTTAATGAAGTAACAACTGCACTGGGAGTCAAAGCGCTGACTAGTTCTAATAATAAAATGTTATTTACATTACTCTTATTCCATCCACTTATCACATTCTGGTCAACTGAGGCATTCAACTAAGTACTGATCAAAGAACTGAGGGAAGAAAAAAAACAAAACAAAAAAAAAACAAAAAAAAAAAAAACTTTAACGTACAGTACCTGAATGTGTTCCACCAAAAAATTCCATACAATCCTAAATAACATTACCCTGTCAGTCCTCATTCTTATGTAAAAGTACACAATTGTAAAGAATCAAACATGAACACATGGTCATCCAAACCTGTTACAATAAAATGAAATGATAATTACTTTAATGACATCCCATTCTTAATACATAGGGTTTAATATGGAGTTTGCAACTATTACAGCTTCAAATCTTCTGGCAAGGCTTTCCACAAGGTTTAGGAGTGTGTTTATGGGAATTTTTGACCATTCTTCTAGAAGCACATTTGTGAGGTCAGGCACCGATGTTGGCGAGAAGGCCTGGCTTGCAGTCTCCGCTCTAATTCATCCCAAAGGTGTTGGGTTGAGGTCAGGACTCTGTGCAGGCCAGTCGAGTTCCTCCACACCAAACTCCCTCATCCATGTCTTTATGGACCTTGCTTTGTGCAATAGCGCAAAGTCATGTTGGAAAAGGAAGGGCCTATCCTCAAACTGTTTCCACAAAGATGGGAGCATGAAATTGTCCAAAATGTCTTGGTATGTTGAAGCATTAAAGGGGTGGTTCATTGCAATTTCACTTTTTTATGTACGACCCCAACTTTTACATATGCCAGCCCATGTTCAAGGCATTAGACAAGCCAGTATTAATGTCTGGAGCTGCACAGCTGGATTAACAGACTTTATGCAGGTAAGCAAGCAAGGACAATAGCGAAAAATGGCAGATGAAGCAATAATAACTGACATGATCCATGATATCATGATATTTTTAGTGATATTTGTAAATTGTCTTTCTAAATGTTTTGTTAGCATGTTGCTAATGTACTGTTAGATGTGGTTAAAGTTACCATTGTTTCTTACTGTGTTCACGGAGACAAGAGCCGTCGTTATTTTCATAATTAAACACTTGCAGCCTGTATAATTCATAAACACAACTTCATTCTTTATAAATCTCTCTAAAACAGTGTAGCATTAGCCGTTAGCCACGGAGCACTATCAAACTCATTCAGAATCAAATGTAAACATCCAAATAAATACCATACCTCCATGATGCATTTTGTAAAGATCCATTTTGAGGGTTATACTAGTTGTGTGAACTTTGTTTATGCAACGTATTATAGAGTCGCGAGCTTGGGGGCGGGGAGTGCAAGCATTTAAAGGGGACACGCACTGAGTTGGCGCATATTTAATGATGCCCCAAAATAGGCAGTTAAAAAATGTAATAATAACAAATCTATGGGGTATTTTGAGCTGAAACTTCACAGACACATTCAGGAGACACCTTAGACTTGTATTACATCTTGTGAAAAAAGGTTCTAGGGCACCTTTAATCAGAACACTATGGGGCAGCAGTAACATTTACAAGTGACAGCATATCTAAACACTTTGACACAAATACAAACAAAAATACTTAACATTCATAAACGTCCATTCGTTCTGCTTGACCCTCTTCATTATTGCTGCTATCTGGGTCTGATTCGGGCTCAAATTGATATGGCAATATTGACACCACTATTTACATTTCCACCGAAGCAAAGACTGGACTTTAACCGAAGCACATGCAACGTTTGCCCGTAATGGTAAGGGGCGTGTTGTTTCCAGACAACGTGAATCGTGACAACGTAGTCCGGACAGTGAACCGCAATACACAGGACCAGCTAACCAATCTCAGTCCATTGCATATTTCTGAGGGAAGGGCTTCTTAGAACTAGGGATGCACCGATCCGCCTTTTTCACTTCCGATACCGATCCCGATACCTGGGATTCAGTATCGGCCGATACCGATCCGATCCGATCTTCAAGTAATAAGAAAAGCGCTAAATTACCTAATAAACTGTATGCCTCACTTAGGGCTGTGACGGTCGGCATGACAACCGCGCCACCGCGGTCGTGGAGTGTCACCGGCGGTAGTGTGGCGTGTATATAATATATAATCTCAAAGGTCGGGTTAACCGAGAATTTTCCGTCATTGATGGAATTTTTTTTTAGCAGTGACGGAAAAAATCTGCAGCCTGTCTGTCATTTTGACAGATTACTGAGGCTGATGTAACTTAACAGTAATTCCCACCCCTGTCCAGTAGGTGGTGAGTGTGCTCCAGTGTGGCAGCAGAGCGCGAGTTCAGTATCCAGAATAAAATGAAAACGATGCCTTTGATTACACACACCCAGTTTGTCCATTTTATTATATATTATATTATAATACTTATGCTTACATAAAGTTTCTAATCCGTTTTGTTTTAAATAGTTTTTATTTTTGTTATTGCTGACTAAGTTTATGGTCAATGAATGGCTTTTCCTACGTGACATTGTTTACAACACTGATTGAACTGACGTGATACAGATTTCGGTAAGCTACTGCAACTTTCAACATATTTTTTGATTTTCATTCATGTTTATTTCCTTCTGTAAAGTAGTAAAGAAGAAGAGATGATCACGTTCACTCACGATCCTCAAAAAGTGTTGAGATGATATGTAAGATGATGAACTGAAAAGTGACGCAGACTTTAACTTTTCATAATACTTTCTTTTCATAATATAAATAATTGCATAGCCTATGCCTATTTGTTTATCTTATACGTTTGTGAATACATATGAAAATGTGGATGAAATCAGAAGCTATTAAATGTCTTATAATTAAAATATAAAAATTAAAATGATGCAGCAACATATGATAGATAGGACAGAACAAAAAAAAAAATGCTATTAAACAATCTTTCATTGCGCAAAAATATTATAATATGAACGGCTCCCATGAGCGGCACAAAGCGCTTTTATGCGTATCCCGTGTGCAGAATGATGTGCTTGAAGCACCATGGAATCAGCGCGCAGCGGCAGCGCTCCGCAGTGAAAAGTTCAAAGCACAAAGTGAAGAAATATTAATGCGTATTGTATTACCGGTATCTTGATTAAGTATAATAATAGAAACATTGATTCATCTTGGAGAGAGTTTCATTGTGTTGACTGTCGTAACTGAACGCGACACGCAGTCTGAATGCTGAATGGAGAGTGACTGACAGCCGCAGCGGAGGGAGGCATTTACGTGAACTTTTAATTTAACAACTAAAATATTCATCTGTACCTCAAATTAAACTATGGAATGGCTTCAGAACACTTGGAATATAGTGCACAGAAACTTTATGGTGCTTTTTAATGTGTTTGTGCCTTTTGTAGAGCTTAACAACAACAGAATAGTACACGCACAATATCGGATTTTGGATCGGTCCCGTCCGGCCGATACCCGATCCGGCAAAAATGGCAGTATCGGCGCCGATACCGATCTGAATATCGGATTGGTGCATCCCTACTTAGAACTAGGAACTCAACAGAGCGTTTTTAGGAGAAGGGAAACAGCGGTGTAGAATAAAGGTAAAATATATGAAAAATATGGTGTTTTTAAAAAAAGAAGCTTTAAGTCATGTTAAACTGCGCCCCATAAACACAATCAAGCCTAGAAAAAAAAAAACAGTGAGCCACCCCTTTAAGAGTTCCTTTCACTGGAACTTAGGGGCCAAGCCCAAAAACAACCCCACACCATAATCCCCCCTCACCAAACTTTACACTTGACACAGTGCAGTCAGGCAAGTACCGTTCTCCTGGCAACCACCAAACCCAGACTCATCCATGGGATTGCCAAACAGAGAAGCGTGATTCGTCATTCCAGAGAACACGTCTCCACTGCTCTAGAGTCCAGTGGCGGCTTTGCATTGCACTTGGTGATGTAAGGCTTGGATGCAGCTGGAAACCATGGAAACCCATTCCATGAAGCTCTCTATGCACTGTTCTTGAGCTAATCTGAAGGCCACACAAAGTTTGGAGATCTGTAGCTATTGGCTCTGCGGAAAGTTGGTGACTTTTGTACACTGTGATTTTACATGGCCTACCACTTCGTGGCTGAGTTGCTGTTGTTCTCAATTGCTTACACTTTGTTATGACACCACTAACAGCTGACCGTGGAATATTTAGTAGTGAGGAAATTTCACAAATTGACTTATTGCACAGGTGGCAACCTATCACGGTACCACGCTTGAATTCACTGAGCTCCTGAGAGCGACCCATTCTTTCACAAATGTTTGTAGAAGCAGTCTGTATGCCTACAGGCGCTTGATTTTTTACACTTGTGGCCATGGAAGTGATTGGAACACCTGAATTCAATGATTTGGAGGGGTGTCCCAATACTTTTGGCAATATAGTGTATATATAAAATATTTCACAATATTACGGTTTTGACTGTTTTCATCACAAAAATACACTTTGTACACATAAAAATTGTAATAGTAAAAGTTGAATATCCTAATTCACTCTGAAATGTTGTATCATGGAAGTAAACTGGGCTGTAAGTGCCATTGCATGATTAAATAAAGAACATAAAATAAATAAACTGTTCGTGTTTATGCTTGTTTATATAGTTTTGCATTAAGCATACATGTATCGATGTGAATATAATATCCAGCTTCAGCCCTCATCGCCCTATGATTGCTGATGTGTCCTACAGACATCTTACTGAACATCATTATCAAGCTCTTATATTTCAGGAAAGTATGGCCAGCAGAAACTGGCATAGTAAAAAAAAAAAAAAATCAACCGGAGTGACCTTGCTGTGATGGACACCTGGTTTTACTCTCCTGAGGGCGGCTTTAATTCTCTGCAGTAGCTGCAGTGGCCCCTCTCTCTCCTTCTCATGTTCCTTTAAAAGTAGCATATATACTAGAGCAGTCAATTTAAGAGTAGCATTTAATTAATGGAAAGTAAGCATGCGTTTTATAGAGCTGTGTGTCAGGGCGAGTGATAGAGTGATTAAGTGGAAATGAAGTCTGCCTACGAAAGGACATAAATCTAAAGGACTACACTTAACCTCCAGTTCACTGTAAAAGACACCAGAATAATTACTTGAAGGAAGAAACAGTGAATTGCTCCGCTGTGTAAAAACATCTGATAAAATGTGACACCTCAACTAAACAGCTCCCACATGTATAAACCGATAAAAAGTGTTATTTGATTAACCAGAAACATGTGGTGATGAAATTTTAATTAGGTAATACTTAAGAGTCTATGACTTAGGGCTGTAACGATATGCGATATGAAACCGAAATCGCGATACGCAGGTCCACGAACCTGTATCGCGATGTGAGAAGGCAGAATCGCGACACACTCCTTCCAACTCCCAGAGTTATCCTTCCTGTCCAGATCCAATGCTACCACATTTTTAAATTACTATAAGTATTAGGGGTGTAACGATTTATCGTAGATGGTGTGTCTCAATCAGCTCTCTAGTTCAGTAAGTGTTTCGGGCACACATTGAATCTTGCAAGCAGGTTTAAACGTTTCTCGCGTCAGTCTCTTGCATGGTCGCGTGAGAAAAGTCGTGGCTTTCTTTCACCGCAGTGCACAGGAACAGCTGTGCTCACAGAAAAGCAAAAGACGCTTGCGATGCTTTGCTTTAAGAAGTTCTGTGGGGCCGTTCACATATTCCGTCTTTTCCGCGTGCAAGTCCGTTATTATTTTCAAATGTAGCCGCGCGGCAGGCGCGCTCATAATGGAATCAACGCGGTCGCGACGCGCATGCAATTCTCAACTTCTCAGAATGCCGCAAGCGCACCGCAGGTCGTGTGACAAGAATCAACCGATCAGCTATGGCCTTTCCGTAACAAAACATCAAAAGCTCAGCCGTACAGCTGATCATAGCTGATCATAGCTGTACATGGTGGTTTTTATATCTTATCTCCATCAATATATCTCGTAGTAAAACTAATGCAAGGGCTAGAAATCATTTATCCTTTGCAGAAACATCCTGATCCTCTTGGAGAGCTCAGTTCATGGTTGCATAGCAACGACCGACGCCACGGGAGCGCAAGCGCTTTGGAAAGAAGGAGAAGCGTGCGGCCGCGCCTTCCACGTTTTTAGACGCGATATGTGAACGGCCCCTATTCATAATTCTAAGTTCATGTTAAATTTAACATTTTTTTCAGTGACAGACAGCCCTATTCAACTGTTAATTTGAATACAGAAGGTTTTTATTAAAATTTTATATTTATTTATTTTATAGAAATGTGATCTTGTATGTACAACAAGGAAAATTATTGAAATTTGTTCATGTTTTTTTAATAAATCTTATTTGAATTTCAGTTTCATTTTGTTCAAAATATCGTGATACGTATCGTATCGTGAACTCCGTATCGAGATACGTACCGTATCGTGACCTGAGCATATCGTTACACCCCTACTATGACTGGATCATTATTGCTGTGATCATTATGTTTCTAGCATGTTATATATAGGGCTGGACGATATGGCCAAAATGTATATCACGATGTAATTCTTAATTTCGGTCGATACGATATAATTCCGATATCGATATGAACTATATAATAGCCTCAGAAAAACTGCCAAGAACGGCCACAACGGATGTCTGTACCTACAAACGTCTGAAAAATGAATTTGCCAAATCTATGAAATCTCTTCCTATAAAACTATATAATATTTTAGAAATAAAAACAGTACAAATAAATTTATGTTCAGCTTTTATTTGCATTTAGCCTTCATACAAACATAAAAAATAAACATAAGACTCACTCACTTTAGTAATATTAATATCTTTAACATTAAACTATAATGTAGGCTGATTTTATTATCCTTAATATAGATTAAAACAAAAGTGTTTCAGCCAAGATAAAGATTGTGAACTGTAAAAACAGAAAAAAACAGCGAGAAACAACAAAAACACATTGCTGGGGCAGGGAAGTTGTTGAGTTTTGATGACACTAGGGGTGCAACGGTTCAAATTGCTCACGGTTCGGTTCGTATCATGGTTTTAGGGTCATGGTTTCGGTACGGTTCCGAACCGTACCGAAACCATGACCCTAAAAATAGGACTACTGTCAAATAAAAATAAAGAAAATAAGAACAAACAATCAAACTACAAGCAACATCACAAATAAGTACAATAAAGCAAATATTCAAATTAAATAAACAGTGCTTTTCAGGTTTTTCAGGTATCTAACAGTAGTTTTCAGGTACAGAAAATGGATAAAGTAATCAAATATAAAATAACACTGCATATTATCTTTACTGTATAAAATAAATAAAGATTAATCCTTATTGAAGTTACAAAAACTATTCAGTCAAGAGCAGTGAGTGATTTCTTTGTTATTTGTTGTTTGATTTAACATTAAAAACAGGCAGCAGGAATAGTTTTTTTCCCTTTAAGACATGCACGATCCAGTACATATACTGTTCCACATGTGATGTCTTTCTCGACTAATATACGTTCACTTAAGACATAACCGACTATGTTTGCTAGGATACTCGCCAAGACGGGCATGTTGACATAATTTTTGTATGAATTTGTCCGCTGAAGCGCAAGACTTGAAAGAGAACTCAGTATTTGCGCGCTGACTGAAATAAGCGTGTGCGCGCTTCGGATGAGCGCACACAAATCTTCTCACAGCGCGTGCGAGTTCTCTTTCGCGCCTTGTTCTTGAAGGTTTAAATCAGCAAGGCTTAAATGATTTTAGTTTAAACAGATAGCATCGTGTGCTGTTCAGGTCTCACCTGCGCTTGCGCGCTATCAACACCCGGGTGATGACGGCGTAAATGACTGGACATTAGAACATACGGCACTAGCTGTTAACAGTTTACAAAGAGTGACTGTTTTGTCCACGCTTTTTGATTATCGTTGTTGTAACGTTTTGCGCATCCATCGACTGAAACATACATTATCTGAACACTGTCTGTCTGTTTTCCACGTTGCTATTTTAAACAAACCATATTAACCAATAGATACGCTGAGCACTGGCTGATGGCTGCGTGTCTCTGTGGTGTACGTCATCACGCAAATAGCCAATCACGTTCTGCTCTTTCTAACGGCTGCGCCTCAAGTCAGTTGTAATGTATATATCGAAATACCGGAAATGTGTTTAAAAATCATATCACCGTTATCGAAAAAAATTATATCGCGATATATATTGATATTGAATTATTGTCCAGCCCTAGTTATATATTATAAATAACATTTATTTCCATCAAGAGGTACATCAATTTTTGGTCAAGATCTTGTATTGACAATGCAAGAGGTGAGCACTCTGTAAAGTCTATTCCAGCACATCCCAAAAATTTCAATGAATTTAATTCATTCTCTCCCAACCATTCTTTCACAATTCAAGCCTGATGAATCGTGGCTTTATCATCCTGGAATATGGCCATGATACATCTTCCTACATGGTTGTTTAAGAAATGAAAAGCTACACACTCCACCAATCATCCGAGGAGGGACAAACCACAAACCGGTAACAGGGTGTTGGGTGCCCAAGGCTCATCGATGCACAAGGGCAACAAAGGCTATCCCATCTGGTCTGAGCCAATAGAAGTTCTACGGTTGCACAAATCCCACAAAATTTTAATTATGGTTAAGGGAGGAATGTGTCACAACACAGTGCATCGCACTCTACTGCGTATGGGACTGTGTAGCTGGTCAGAGTGCCTATTATGACCCATGTCCACCGTCAAAAGTGCCTACAATGGGCATGCGAACGTCGGAACTGGACCTTGAAGCAGTAGAAGAAGGTTGCCTGGTCCTTTGGGTCCCATTTTCTTTTACATCACGTGGACAGCCGTGTACGTGTGCGCCGTTTACCTGGGGAAGTGATGGCACCAGGATGCACTGTAGTGCGACGACTAGCCGGTGGAGGGGGTATGATACTCTGGGCAATATTCTGCTGGGAAATCCTGGGTCCAGCCATTCATGTGAATGTAAATTTGACAAGTGCCACCTACCTAAGCATTGTTGAAGACCAGCACACACCGCTTCATGACAATGCTGTTACCTGGTGGAAGTGGCCGCTTTCAAGAATGATTGTTCAGAAATGGTTTGAGGAACATGATGGTCAAATTGTTGCCCTGGCCTCCAAATTCCCCAGATCTCAATCTAATTGAGCATTTGTGGGATGTGCTGGACCAACAAGCTTGATCCATGACGGCTCCACCTAACAATAGGGCTGGGTATCGCTTTAATTTTAACGATTCTGATTCCGGTTCCGGTTCCGCTTATCGAATCCGGTTCTTAACGTTTCTTGATTCCAATATTTATTTATTTTTTTATGGAGAGAAAAAAAGAGCATACTTCAATAATTAATGTTTTTACCTTTTATTCTTGCCACATTTTGGCTATAACCAGTAGGCTGTAACTGTTTTTGTACCTGAGTGTGAGACGCTGCTATTGCTTAGCTGTATCTGGTGCTCTAGGACTCACGGCTGGGTTAGAGTTCACAGTTCGTTATTTCAAATGTAGGCGCGTTATTTCAAATGTTTGTTATTTTCAAATGTTTGTTATTTCAAATGTAGTTGCGTTATTTCAAATGTTTCAATATGCTTTATATATGGGCAATATGCTGTGCCCATATGCTTTTCAGAATGCCTCAAGCGCACCGCAGGTCATGTGACAAGAACCAACTGATCAGCTTCGGCCTTTCCGTAACAACATCAAAAGCTCAGCCGGGTTTTATTTCTCATCTCCATAAATATATCTAGTAAAGCTAATGCAAGGGCTAGAAATCAATTAATCCTTTGCTGATTTTCCTCGTCATTTTGCAGAGTGCAGTTCATGGTTGCATAGCAACGACAGATGCCACAGGAACAAAAGTGCTTTGGAAAGGAGGAGAAAGTGGCGCGGCCGCGCTTTCCACACGTTTTTAGATGCGACTTGTGAACGGCACCAAACACGGTGCATTCCTTCAGATTAACGCCGTGTTGAAGCAAAAGTCAGTGCCGATTGTAATGAACTGCGTATGTGCGTGATGAGATAAGGTCCTTATCGCAGATCCTAGCAGATGGATACAACTGTAAAATGCTCACTTCTGTTCACCGTGTGAGAATGACTGAAAAAAAGTCAGGAATCGATAAACAGAATCGAAACGTGCGCATCGTAGCGAATGCCCGGTTCTTTGAAATTTGGATCTCGATACCCAACCCTACCTAACAACCTATAGGATTTGAAGGATCTGCTGCTAATGCCTTGGTGCCAGATACGGTATCACAGGACACCTTCAGGGGTCTTGTAGAGTCATGCCTTGGCAGGTTGGTGCTGTCTTGGTGCTTTTCTCAGATGTGATGCATGACAACCAAAGAAATTAAACGGGTAAGAGAATTTTGATGAAATCAGCATCAACAAGAAATGGCCTTTCATAAACGACAAATATGCAGATTAATCTAATTCCGGAATTACTTTATCTGGCAAATAAGATAATTCTGAAGTGATGCATCTCATTACATTGGAGATATGCTTGTGTGCTTGACCAATCTTTACGCATTCCACTTTTTAATTCAATATAGCACAAAATCAGAGCATACAGAATATTTTAGATGTGGCTTAGTTTGAATACTTCATTTTTAGCGTCTACAGACACACTTCTCCGAGAGCAGTCAACAACGTAAACCACATTATATTATTAAAAAATGTCAATTTTTCTTTCACAGGACATTTCTAATGTGTAGCTCAGCTGTAATCACTTGAGCCTTGTTGAACATTCATGGGTATGATAAGTGAAAATTATTTACAGCCAACCAAATGCGGAATGCAATTGCAACAAAGACTTCACTTTTTTCCTTCTGGTTGCACAGTACTTTAAATGTGTTGCTTTCAACCACAGAGGGAAAATTAAAGTGTGTGTCAATGGGAATTCTGAGAGCTTATGATCCATTAGGTATTCTCTATCTACTATTCTACCAACCAATAAATAAATGAATGGATGAATAAGCACAAGCATAAACTTAAAATATTCAATGAGAGAAAAAAAAAAAAAAAAAAAAAAAAAAAAAAAAAAAAAAAAATATATATATATATATATATATATATATATAATAATAATTATAATTATATATATATATATATATATATATATATATATATATATATATATATATAGGGTGGACACTGAATTTCACTGGAATTGTGAAAAGAGGACTGACGTACCAACGCCACTTCAGAGGCAGAACAAGGCACAGTTTTTCTTTGGAATACTGTTTTACTGTTTTATTACAAATAAAACCAGGAATGTATTATTTAAAAAAGTACATACAATTGTAAGAATTAAAACAGTGATAGTAATTTAAGAATAAAAACAGATTGCAGGATGACGCCACTGGAGAGCATTTTCCAGCACACAGGAAGAGATGAGAAACCTGAACCAACATATTCTCATTTGGCTACTTGTCAATGAGCAGATTTGGAGTACACTAATTGCAGGAAAAGTCTCCCAAGAGCAAACTGTGGTTAAGTGATGAGCTCAGGGGCACAAATAGAATCTCCACGGACTCTATCCAAAATTGCACCTGCAGTGTTTTTTCATGTGCACTGAAAATTTGGAGGAAGGTAGACAAGGGCAACTAAATGATGCTAAACCCACAATCCACAAGCATTCTAACCAAGCAGCCCCTGTGTATGGAAACCCAGAGCTCTGAAACCCACCTCCCTGCGGTATCCACGCTCCCTCTGCTGCTCCAGCCCACATTCTGACAGCACTGACAGGTAATGATGAATCGCAGCACTTTAACTAGGGCAGGACTCTCAGCATGCTAATAAATGGCCTGCCCAAACTGTGGATGATTTCTTACTCAAGATATGGATTAAAAGAGATCTGCGTGGGGCAAATTCACTAAACTCACTTCACTTTTCAGTGCAGCATTTCAGTGCAAAAAAAATAAAAAATTCACATACAATACAACTTAGGCTAAATGCAATAAAATTGTGCTGTCACTGTCAGTCCTTTTTCTTTTCTTTTTTTTTAAGAGAAAATATGTCTCCTTTTTAGACTTAGAAACTATAGATTTCAGTGAATTCACCCCTGTGTGTGTATTAGGGGTGAGTAGGCTACTGAAAATCTATTTAAAATCAAGCAACATTGTGAATATTGTGACAATTGTATTGCACTTTTTATTCAGTCATTAACTTTCCTAAAACCATCCCCTTAGTCTCGAGACCTGATCAGTTTGATTTAAAGATTTGTTTGCATCACTCACAAATATATTCATACTAATGATGTACTAAAAACGGAAAAGATTTTCCTTTGCATTTTTCGTTGTACAGACTGAAGTCAAAATGATCCCCATTCACACGGATCCACAAAAAGGACTGATAACGCTGTATTGTGCTGCCAGGCCAGTAGTTGGCGATGTCATTTTGTAAAGAAACACTATAGAATGAACACGTAATATGAATGTAGTTTACATGTAGATGATAAACACACACACATTATATATATATATATATATATATATATATATATATATATATATATATATATATATATATATATATATATATATATATATTAAAAAAATGTGTGTGTGTGTATGTTTATCATCTACATGTAAACTACATTCATATTACGTGTTCAGTATACATATATATATATATATATATATATATATATATATATATATATATATATATATATATATATATATATATACACACACAAACAAAAATTTAAAAAATTGAGAAAAACATTTTTAAAAACATCTTATTTTAAGTAGATTTAAACTTTATTTAAACTAAAATGTACACATCTACTTGGCTTATATGGCTTTTTTTTAATACAGTATATTGCCCAGCCTTATTGTTTGTCTGCGTGTAAGAGCATGCATGTTTGAGATTGTATATGTGTGTGTGTGTGTGTTCTTTAAGACGTGCTGCTCTACCCTGTAGTTGGGCGCATCTTCTAAATACTATGATCATTCCCTCTTGTGAACACAGACCCAGAATGCCTCTGTTTTAGTCACCCCTCCCTAATTACAGCTGTCCCATCAAGCCAAGGGAGGAGAGAAGTATGGAGGGATGGAGAGATGGATGAATGCAGAGAGGAGGCGGTGAGACAGCAGCAGGATCTCTCATCAACCGAGCAGGGAATACGTGTTCTTCCTTCCTCTGCTTCTCACCAGCCATTTTATCACAGTGTGTAATTGAGGCCTTGGCTCATTTGGGTTTGTCACGTCTGTAGATTAGGCCTTACAATACAGATGACAAAACCCACAAACATTGTCATCTTGAAGGATAAGGACTGCTAACTTAAAATAAACACATGGCTAACCTAAAATTTAACATTCTGATGAAATTTAGTCACCCTAATGTTGTTTCAAACATGCATGAGCAAGTGGTTACCGGTTATACCGGCTATTTTAATAGATTTTCAAAAGTAATGTATTCCTGTGATGTCAAAGCTGAATTTAAAAGAGCCATTACTTTAGTCTTCGATGATTTCTTTGGTCAACGTAGGAGGTGTTTGTGGATGATGCATCTCTAATGACACATTCCAGTTGCTATTAAGAAACCAGAACAGTGTTCTGGAGGAAATCACAGTTAGCTCATGTTTGGGAAATAGCAGTTCAGGGATTCCAGCATAAACAGATTGTTATGATGGGAAAAACAAATGAGGGTTCATTTTGTTACTGGATAACTGCTCAGGATAAACAAAAGAGGATAGTAAGCAGATTTAAATGCTAAAAAAAAAAAAAAATGACAAAATACAAAAGGTAACGCAATTGTGTGCATGTGTGGAGAAGGGTGGTTAACGTTCGATGAGTACAAGAAGAACGCAAGACAGCGAAGATATGTACCACGTACTTTGGCTGGAAATGAGAGAAAAAGCGTGTTCACAGTTCATTACCACATTTCTCTCTTGTGTTAATAAAAAGACGCACGTTACAAACGTGTCAACAGGGAAGTGTTTTCATTTACACCGACGGGTTAGAAAAAAGGGGAAAAAAATGAAGAAAATTAGATGCTAAGTAATTTCAAGTGGCGGTTTGTCTGCTTGATAGCAACTGAGGGAAAGCATCTCAGATAAAGAGAGGTACGGTTTCCTCCTGTGAGGTAGCAGCCACACATTTTTTTTTTTTTTTTTGGCTGGAAAAACGGAGAGAAAAGAGTAATTGCGAACAAAGAAGTGGTGGAATTGTCATCACTCCATGGAGACTGAATTTCATGGCCCGATCCGAGAGAAAAGAGGCGAGAACGACTCTTTCATGCGGCTGACTGAAGCGCCTAGGGAGAAGAAGATTTCATTCGAGCCGTTCTCAGAGGCTAGCGTCAGTTATCAGACCCAAATCAAATGATCCTACAAGTGCCACAGGCAGACACGGAAAAGCTTGCTGAGAGAAAGGAAGTGCCTCTATTAGAGTGGACTAAAGGCATCACACGCGATTGATGTGCACCATCACGCTGTGAGGTTCCGCGCTCAGGAAATTAAAAGTATTTTTCATCCCTGACTATGCCCTCAGTCACAGACAAAACTGGAGAGTGATGATACAAAATGGCTTTTAGAACTTTTAAAGACAGAACTCAGTTAATGAACAGGAACTATTCCAGCCCTCGAGAGAGAGATTTTCAAAAGGACTTTTTTATATGAGAACGTATCCATCAAATACAGTCAGGTGATAGACCTTCACAAGAGAGCAGAACTCCTATGATACTCACAGAGAAACACAGCATTGTCTTTAATGTAATGTCAGCATCACAGCACTAATCGTACACATTAAACATACAAGCTATTTCAAAATATTAGTAAATATAAAATAATAAAAACTAAACTAAATGAACTACAATAGTATATCATTAAAACTAAAATAACAGACACAAACCCTGTGCTGTACATACTTAGCATTCGTACTCAGTACACAAATCAAGTACTTGAGCAAAAGTACAGATACTCTAATAAAATATTACAGTAAAAGTATTAAGTACTCCTTTTCAATGGGTGACAATTCAAAATATCAAGGAGCGACATTTTTTTATGAAATGTAGTGGAGTAAAAAGTACAAAATTATGCTTTGGAATGTATTGAAGTAAAAGTTAACCAAAATAAAAATACTCTAATAAAGTACAGATACTTATAAATGTACTTTTTAGTAAAGATAGTTTGTTACTGTTCACCACTCTTCATACTTGCGTTATTTTGGTGGTAAAATCCTGAACAGAGCTAAAATGGGGCTCAGAACCATATATAACATCGTAAGTTTTGATAGCGAAGATGTTTCTTACTCAACCTACGCTGACACCGAGTGCCACAATGTGACAAAAGCAGATCAATCTAACATTATAATCACAATCAGGAAAGAAAGAATATGTACATAAAAGAAATAGTGACCAGTTACATAAACTAAAATATACACTGTCACTCAAAAAAACATTTAAAGCCAAGGCACTCAGGCTTAAGAAATACAAAAAGCCATTATTCTCATGGCTTAAATGATTAAAAAATAATTACAAATAACACACACCAACAGGATGCAGCCAACAAGCCTTCATCAGGGTGTTACTGTCCCTCATCAATATATCTGCAAATTAACCTAAAACCTCGTAATCTTTAATCAAATCTTCCCCTCGCTATTGTAGCGTCTCTTCTCTTTGATGACGTGTTTTTAGGCATGAGGGTGAGACAACCTGTCACTCACATGACAATAACAAACCACAACCATCCAACGATCTGATCAATTCCAATGGACAAAATCAATGGACATTTTTTTCTTGTTGAAGATGCCGTTTCACTCGGATATACGCCACTATAAGGAAGAATAGACTACTTCAAGCCAACTTTAAAGGTGCCCTAGAATCAAAAATTGAATTTACCTTGGCATAGTTGAATAACAAGAGTTCAGTACATGGAAATGACATACAGTGAGTCTCAAACACCGTTGCATCCTCTTTCTTGTGCAAATCTCATTTGTTTAAAAGACCTCCGAAGAACAGGCGAATCTCAACATAACACCGACTGTTACGTAACAGTCAAGATCATTAATATGTATGACCCCAATATTTGCATATGCCAGCCCATGTTCAAGGCATTACACAAGGGCAGCCAGTATTAACGTCTGGATCTGTGCACAGATGAATCATCAGACTAGGTAAGCAAGCAAGAACAATAGCGAAAAATGGCAGATGGAGCGATAATAACTGACTTGATCCATGATTACATTATATTTTTAGTGATATTTGTAAATTGTCTTTCTAAATGTTTCGTTAGCATGTTGCTAATGTACTGTTAAATGTGGTTAAAGTTACCATCGTTTCTTACTGTATTCACGGAGACAAGAGAGCCATCGCTATTTTCATTTTTAAACACTTGCAGTCTGTATAATTCATAAACAAAACTTCATTCTTTATAAATCTCTCCAACAGTGTGTAATGTTAGCTTTAGCCACAGAGCACAGCCTCAAACTCATTCAGAATCAAATGTAAACATCCAAATAAATACTATACTTACATGATACGACGCATGCATGCAGTATGCATGACGAACATCTTGTAAAGATCCATTTGAGGGTTATATTAGCTGTGTGAACTTTGTAAATGCACTGTATTATAGTCGAGAGTTCGGGGGGGCAGGGAGTGTGCGATTTAAAGGGGCCGCAGCCTGAATCGGTGCATAGTTAATGATGCCAAAAATAGGCAGTTAAAAAAATTTATTAAAAAAATCTATGGAGTATTTTGAGCTGAAACTCAAACGGACACCTTAGACTTATATTACATCTTGTAAAAACTGGTTCTAGGGCACCTTTAACAAAAAGAAAGAAACCACTTATTAGGTGGACCAAAAATCAACAGTCTAGCCCTGGGCGACAGTTACCTTCGATACCTATTATAATGTGGATTCTCCACAGTTATAAAATCTAATCTGTTCTGTATGATTCTCTCCAAACTCTTGCTCCAGCATGACATTAGTTGACCTGAAAGACAAAACTGACCATAGAATTAGACCACTTATGCTAACATCTGCTAATATCTTACCCTGCAACCACTGTCAGTCTTCACTCACCCTGCCACAGCTTCCAAACAAATATTTATCATTTATAAATATACTGTAAATTCAGACTTGTTTGCAAATGTCTGAAACCAAAAACCCACTTAGACTGTAGCCTAAATGACATGCATTTGAGAATAAATGTATTTCTATAAATGTGGAGTTCTGTTCTCCCAGCCGACTACTGAGGGGCAATTGTGAACAGCTTCATCTAGTCTATTAAATGTTCATTGCTCATTTAAGATCACCAAAGGGATCACATTAGACAGACATAGTCTTAATGTGAGGAGTCGCCTCATTGGTGCTTGTGGTAAATGTTCCCTCCATTAAACACGAAGATCATGGATAAAGTGGTTTTAAATTGACTGATTCTAGAAACAGACAAAATGTGTACACTCTAATACCATACCATTGAAACACTAACAGTGTTTCTTTTATATTAGTTCCAGTAGCTGGAAAGTTCTGAGAGGCATCCCACTCAGAAAGTAAAAGTACCATGGTACAGTTATGGTACTGGATGGCAATACCATGGTACTGTGATATGACCTATTATATATATATATGGTGGTTCTACTACTCTCAAGATTCAACATTTTGTTATTACCATTGTATCACATTCAGAATTCCAGTTAGTGTTTGGTTAGATAACCAAATAAAATAAATACTGGCCACAAGGTCATCTCTCAATATTATCTGCTTTGTCAGTCAGAATCAGCAGACAAACAAATAAACAAACATGCAAACAAAACAGGTTGGAGTAGACTTGTGCCGCATGTATCAGTTTCTGCTTGATGCTATCTGTGCGATGTACCACATCTCCTCCCACGGGGACTATACTATTGGGCTATTTCAGGCTATGTTAGTGCCTACGTGGTGATAGACTCATCTCCCAGAGCCCTGAATGTGTATGTGTGCATGTATATACAGTATGTTGAAGGGGGAATAGCTTATCCTGTCTCCCACATAGCAGGTGCAGCGTGGCCTCTTTGTGACTGTAACAACGTCAACGTGAATGTTTCGTCTTGTATGCCAAATGGTTTGTAATGGAACGCACTGTTCCAAGTACACTAAAACTCCAGGAATACTCCTGCTGACAGATTTTGTCATTATAATATTAACCATAATATATTATTCACCCATTAACTAATTTAGTTAACATCTTAAATGTCACCTAAAGGCTCTTTAATATCACCTAAATGAGCCAAGAACTATATATAGTTAACATTAACTAAACAATGCATCTAAAGCATTTTTAATGGAACTGAGCTAACATACTAAAAATGAACAACTGTACTTTTATTAATTAACGTTAACAAAGATTAATAAATACTAACAAATGTATTGCTCATTGTTAATGTTAGTTAATGCATTAAAGCATATATATATATATATGTTATATATATGTTATATGCATATATATATATATATATATATATATATATATATATATATATGTGTTAATGCATATATATATGCTGTCAAATCTAACATAAAAGTTTGCTTATATACATAATATATATATATATATATATATATATATATATATATATATATATATATATATATATATATACACATATACACATACATATATATATATATATATATATATATATATATATATATATATATATATATATATATATATATATATATATATATGCACACACATATACATATACATATATTATATATATATAAAAAATACACACACAACAGTTCTTTCTGGTTCTTGAATCTGAGAGGTCTTATCAGCCATGCAATATTCTACCAATATCGCCACAGGAACAGTTTCACTCCGCTGTTAGCATTCTTACAGCGAGTGTTATGGTGGACAAGCAAACCCACAAATAGATAGCATATTGATAAATTTTATATATCAATAAATATTTTTTTTTCAGTTTAAATAACATGCCGGATTTTTTGGTATTGAAAAAATCTGTTAGTGATTATGACTTCAGTGAAAGTTACATTAATACGCCATTAGATGGCGGCAAAAACTGTCTTTTTGAGTGAGTCAGTCAGTCGCAAAGACTCTTACTTTGAAATGGACTAAAACAAGGAAACAAGGACGTTGTTTTTACTTTAAACATGATCTTACGAGACGCAACTGACAAATGCATTGACTAGCGCTGTCATGGGAATGTCTTAAATGTTAAAAGGACAAAGACAAAACATCGCTTTCCTCAGCAGACAGATTGTCAAATTATGACAGATTATGAATATAAGATTGACTTGAAGAATATCAGCTAGATGCATGTAATACACTCGCTCAGGCAATCTCTCACTCATAATACTCTACATATTACAGTGAGTTTCAACAAAGTCCCTTTAAGACAAGTCATTTCACTCGGCGGCCATCTTTGAAACGCCTCTCTCGGGCATCCTGGGCATCATGCAATGTCTTTGAATGGGGAAACATCAAATTCTCCAAAACTGTTAGCCAACCTTACGATTAAATTTCATATTTGAAATCACCAATGAAATCTAACAACAACCGGCTCATAAATGTAGTTTCTAAACGCTCGAATCATGACAAAAAAAAAAAAACAACTGTATTTTTCAGGCTGGATCAAGCTAATGCGCATGCGCAGACCTAAATGCGCGTCTCTTCGGAGATATATGTGTATATATATATATATATATATATATATATATATTCTTTTTTTCAGAGCCCCCTTAACTTAAGTGTTGATGCGTCTCCTGTTTTTCAATTAATGACTTGCGTGAACATTTCAAACTTTTTCTATGCCATTTTAAAATTGCAAGCAATTTAGATAGCAATGTATAGATAGCATAAATACAGCCATTTACATGCAGGACATCAGATCCTATCAGAATGGAAATTGAAACTCAGTCACCAAACTTCCTAAAGAGCACAGCAGTCTCAGAGCATCTTCTGAACATCACTTCAGAGTGAGGAGGAAGGGTGTTTTTGCCTTTTCACTCCTTCTGTATACATCTCTCTCTCATGCGTGATAGTATCAGGCCAAACTGCTATCAGCGTGTGGGAACAAGAGTATGTGCCTATCGGCTCATCTTGTGGTGGGACGTTTTTCACTCAGAGGGGGGTGGTTGGTTTCAGGCGAGGCGAGAAACTACACACAGCTGTCAATACTGCAAACCCACAGTGGAAACTGTTTTTTTTTTTTCTTGTTTCTGTTTTGTTCTCTGATCGGATCGTTTTTAGTCTCCCTCTTGCATGCATTTACTGTGTGATTGTGAGATTGATTCACTATATAGTGAAAAGGGAAGCTTTTTATGTGCAAAAAGCAGCTCTTTCATTCTAAATTAAAAAAAAAAAAAAAAATCAAAGAGACATTAGTAAGCTACACTTTTCCGTTGTACATGTCCTTCCACTCTCAATCATTCAAAGAGTAAAGCAAGCACGCAAAACAAAAAAACAAAACAAACAGCAGTTAAAGGCACAGTTCACCCCAAAAAGAAAATTGTCATCTTTTACTCACTCTCATATCATTCCAACTAACCTGTAAGACTATTTTTTTATGTGGAACACAAAAGGTATTTTGAAGAACGTTTCAGATGTTTTTTGCCCATACAATGCAAATCAATGAGTTTCAAAACAACATCGGACACCAATGAGAAACTTATCTAATATAATATAAAGGGGAAAAATAAGGAATTTAAACAGATTTGTAATGACAAGAGTAAATGATGACAGATTTTTCATTTTTGGATGAACTATCCCGTTAAATGCAGTTTCACTAGATTTTTTCTAAGGATACAGGAACGTTCTTGGACATCTCGGCAGTGAGACATCGCCTTTGGTCATGCACATTCATTCATGCTCTTGTTCTCAGTCTGTCTCTGTCATGCCTATAGACTCCTTCCAGATGCATAAGCCTGACTGGCCACACAGGGCCCGAGCAGTTCCATCAGTACTGTCATAGACACTTTAGCGTGACGAGCCAAGCAGCAGTACCTCTGGCCTTGATAACACACGTTAGCGTGAGAGGGATTGACTTTGCCACGACAAACTCCAGAACAGATGTGAGATCTTTAAGGGACATGGGGCTTTTGTTTGGTTGAGCAAGCAATTCGAATTTAAATTGATAATTCTCAGTGCTGTGAGACTGTCTGGGGCTTTAGAAGGCTAAAAAATAATAAATACAAAATCTAACGAGGAATAACAAGTGCACAAGAGGCATCTTACAAGCGACTGAAAATAATTAGCCAAATACCACATTTCATTGCTTAACACTGAGAATCCAACTGTATGCATAATCCAAAGCTGAACTGGAGCTCTAAAGCTTTAAAATGATTCCAAAAGTACCTTAAAGTCACATTGTAACCGAAGTAGTAACAGATATTTTCTTTTGTATTATGATGTTCATCTGAGTAAAATAGATAATTGAGATGAAAAAAAAAAAAAATAGGGCAGAGACTTCATCGGTTGTTGATTGGATGGAGGCAGATCTAAACATCAGCTTGCAGCTGATTGTAAAAAAAGGGGCAGAGTTTATGCAGACTAAATGATTGGAGAAGTTACTTCACCAGAAGATCAAGTTTTGATTAAAAATTACATGGTCAAGAAGAAAAAAAAAAGAAAGAAAAAACGTATGCATAGATGAATCATTCTCTACCAGTTGTAGTATAATTGAGATACTATTATAGTTATTATTTTGAATTAGTTTTTATTTTTATATTTTAAAGTTTTGTTGTGGTTCTGTCATTTTGATTAGTTTTTTTTTTTACTGTCTATATAGTTTTTTTTTTTTTTCTTTCCCATTTAAGTTAAACTAAATGAAAATAAGAAATGTTGCCTTGTCAAAAAACTGAAATAAAACAAGTTTAAGATTTTTTCATATTTCATCTATTTCAGTTAACCTTAATTTAATTTTTAAGTTATGGAAACGCTTTATGTATTTAATTTCAGTTAACTAATAACTCTGTTCAGAAAAAAATCAATAATACACATTTAGAAAATAGATGATTTCCCATTTCACACCGAATTTAATAGCACCATAAAAGTAGTCTGTATGACTCATGTGCAGTATTCCAAGTCTTCCAAGACTTATGAGAGCTTTGTGTGAGGAACATACCAAAATTGAAGTTGTGAATGATGTGAATGATTCACTGATCATCTTGCCCTCCAGGGTGCTGTTAACTGCTGCACATGATTCATGAATCAGAGGCATTGCATTGAACTTGAGAACTGGGTGAGTTGTGAACAACTTATTCAGACTAGTTTTGTGGATCTATTAACTGAGAACATGAGGGTGAGAAAATAATGACAAAATTTGCATTTTTGGAGTCAATTATCCTTTAACTGGCGGTTGTTACTGTGGATGTGCGATCATCAAAAAAAGCAAAAGAAAAAAAGCAATGGTTTTATGGCATAGGTAGACTCTGAAAAGTTTGTGAGGTTTTCAGACTTCACTGTCAACATATGTGGCTTGGGGGTCAGTGGTTTTGCTTGCATGACAATCTTAAAGGCAGATCAACATGTCTTTATCAACAAGTCTGCTGGACCGTCTTTTGAAAAGCATTATAAAAACCAAACAACAACACCTTTCACATTGCATTGTCAACATATGGTTGGGTGTCAATAAGTTTTATTTTCTTTGCATAGCAATCTTCACAGCAGTTTGAAGTGTCTTTATCAACACTTTTGATGTAGGGGCACTGCCTTTAAATAGCGAATTAAAATCATATGTTTTGAAGCTAACACAGTTTGTGACGTCTGCCACAGCAGACTAAATTAAGCTGTATTTATAAAACACACTTGAAATGTTTTGAGAGCTATGATGTGTGATCCACTATATAGCAAGAAGTGAATTCTTTTTTTGTTGTTGCACTTCAAGGTGAAATGTCTCATTTCTGACACAAGTGCATGGCACCAAATGGAATTTCAAAAATGATGACTGTTTTCAAACAGGTTTCAGGAACACTCACCCTTTCTGCTAGCCTGACGTGGTCATACTCAATTCTAGTTCGAATATGAGTCTGATACTGCTCCATTGGGCTTTGATTATGGGGGAGTATTTCAACCGATCCAGGAAAGACCTCAACTGGATAGACCTACAACCAATCAGAGCTACAGAGTAAGTGACGTATGTTGAGCGACACATAGTTGTCAACAGAACTCTTCTTAGCGACCATCGGGGCCAGCTGATAAATCAAACTTTTGCCGAATCCCGTAGGAAGGACGGCAAAGACATCTTTCCCATCGACAAATGCCTTGATCGCGGTCCTCTGTTCCTTTTTTAAAATTAATGCGCTGTCGATATCTTCTATAACGGACGCGATGGCGGAATCTACACATCTCAGTTCCTCAACAGCCATCATTGTTGTAAACTAATTGACCTTTCGCAAAGACCCGCCCCCTTAGTTACTGTTGCTTTGTCCGACAAGCCGTGGCGCTGTCACGCCACACAGAGTGGAAAATACATCGCGGAGCAAAGAGGAAACTGACAACACATCGACAGACGAGACAGAGCAGGTTACTTATGATATTAAACAAAGTCCCAGCTTTCAAACTGTGTAGTTATTAAAAAATTCAAACAATAAAAACCGTTTTGTGGCTCTTTAATGGGTTGTGACCATGACCGTGACAGATTGCTGTAGCGCCTCAGCTCAAGAGGCTCGTGAACCGATCATCTTTTCCTGCTAGTCCATTTATAGCATCAAATAAACATGAATGAACATGAGAATGAATGTTGTTTCAAACGCGGAAAGACGTCAATATGCACAATTTTTCAAGTTTAACTCCAACGAGGTTAATCTTCTAACTCCTGACTGCTTTGTCGGACAAAATGGCGGATGCGGCGTTCTGATTGGTTAGATCGCTTGTCAATCAAACTCCCCAAGCGCTCTTTGATGACGTGGCTGATTACGTTTCTGGTGATAATCTGTCAATCATTGCCCTGACAATGTGATTGGTCCGAACAGTTTCTGTTCGGGCATAATTACTCCTCTACGGTTCGAGTCCAGACCGAACTCCCCGACCTCAAAATATTGTGGGCGGGGCTAAGTTCGGCTGGCATCCAGGCTACCTTTCTGCCACTTGGTGGACAAATAGTCTGCCTAAACCTCACTTGCTGTGACTGGCTGGTTTGGCAGGTTTGCTGGTAGATGTAACCACCAAAAAGCAGCTTACTCTATTTAAAAGTTGCCATGTATTCTACTGAAATAATGCAAACATATTTTTCAGTTTTTTGGAGGGCTCTTAAGAAATATTTAATGTTATAGCTCAGTAGTTAGCTCGCTAGTTAGTAGTTCGTTAGTAGTCTCAGAATGTAATTTTTCTGCAATCTCACATACTCTGAATAGGTACTTCTTTTGAATCAAGCATGTCGCACACGAACCGAAAAGAGAAGTCAAAACATTTTGATCGCTCCCTGGTGGCTGGCTATAGTTTAGGTCATAAACCCCAACCCTCTCCATGTAAACAAAAGGGATTTGACCCAAATTAATATATTTTATATATTAAATATTTTATTTTTAATATTGTATATATATACAAATTACACTTAAAATACTCCCCCCATATATATAGCAGGGAATTATTCAGTTTTCAGATACAGACATGGACTGATTGAAAAAATGGCAAGGGTTCCTAGCCTAGCAACTACCGTAGAGATGACTGGTAATGCTAACAGCTTTTCCAGGTATTACGAATATGTCAAATATGCATATTAAGAATTTTAAAGCATTTAAAGCACACACACACACAAAACAACATTACACACCTCAGCTTTAACAAGTGCAGATTCCCATTCATTGCAGTAACAGTGATTCATCATGCTACAATGCCAACATTTGACTGACGAAAATTTATTTACAGTTTTTCACTTCGAGAAAAAACAAAACACACGTCTCATTCCCTTAAGTACAATTCTCGACCTCACTCTCCCTAGAGAAAACAATAGAAACATTCTCTCTGCTCTGAAAACAAATGCTCTGTTTTGATTTCTGCAGCCTTGAATGGATGGAGATAAAAGCAGAGACCATCTGTCTGGTTGGCGGAGCGGCACTGGGAATTGATCACAGTGAGTTACAGTAAGTGCATTTGCATTCTCGCTGCTCTAAACTCCTTTATTATCCCCACGACGACTCGCTCTTCCAGCTGAGCCCCTCGGTAACAGGGTGACAAAATGCCTAGTGGGTAAACACCTTTAAAAGGATTTGACGCACTATAATGGAAAAAACGCTTCTGTTTTGTTATGGCCTTTCACTTTCTGTTTGGCTTGAGGAAGAGTAAAGCATTGTTGTGGTGCACAATCAGATAAATGCAGATGTGTATAGCAGAGAATGTACAGAGGACAAAAGATGCTGCGCTAGCAAGTGCATGGAAGAAAATTGCACCTTTGAAAGTAAATAAAATGCTTTGCTGTACTTGCAGTCTGACCTTCAAGATCTCACGCTAGATTACAGAAACCATAAAACCCTAACAGATCTTTAATGAATATGGTAAGGACTACGATTGTTAAAAGACAAAAGAAGATTAAACAGAACATTATTTTCCTTTGAGTGTGTGCTTGGGGTGGGGCTATCTGTTTGTTTAACCAATGGCAGCGTTCAAAAACTGTTTGAAAACAATCATTATTTTCGCAATTCCAGTCGTTAACACAGAAATGATACACTTCAGCCTGAAACAAATGCACAAAAGGTGCAAAAAATGCAGCAAAAGAGAGGGAAAAAAAGAAAAACAGAGAAGTTATTTCCCATCTTGCTGCTGGATCCCCTTGGAACGAGCTCGATTTAACCTTGAAGAATAATGAGATCTGACGTGCTTAAATGTTAGCATTCTTAAATCACCAGGAAGTGCCTCGGCGGAGCCCATAATCACTGTGCCAAATTGCTGTGCTCGCTAATTTCATTTCTCCCTCCGCATTCACTGGCAGTTAGACTCCATTACTCAACAACAGCCATTTAATGCTCCCAGGTCCCAGAGGTGTTACATTAAAATGTAATAACTTGCAATGTAAATGAAAACAAAAACCATTATTTTTCCTCTCCATCCCCATTCTCTCCCATCTCCTCCTACCTATCTCTCTCTGTGGGGGGAGCTGGAATCTAATTCTCAGCCCATCTGGCTGGTGTAATGAATGTGAGGCTAAGCCAGGATGCTCCGCTATTGACTCTGAGAGCATGGCGAAACACCTGATTGGCCCTCCCGGGGTATTCTGTGACACTGGGCCAGTAGTAATTGGAGACCAATAACTCCGTTATGTATGGACTATCAATTTCCAAATTGTTCTGGTTGCATTTGTGGCACCGTTTGACCTCCTTAGAATCATGAAACTGCAATGTTGTTGATAAGCCAGGTAAGAGGCACTTAGGCCAGGTTTAACCTCTATATGGAGGGCCTCCCTCTGAGAGGAGCAGCTTTAGCTATAGGAGTCCTGCTGCATAGTGGGCTTCATTATGATCAGGCCACTTCCGCACAGAGAGGAACCTCAGATTGTATTAATAACATAGCAGGGGGGAGTTAGTATGGTCACTGAGCTGCAAAAAACCACGTGGACATGTTTGGTATCTACATTTTAACTGTTAAATCATGCAAATGGATATTAAAATCAATAAATTATTTTTAAAAATTCTTACGTGGGTTAATGACGTGACAGGTCATTTTTTTCGTCCAAAGGCCTTAATAAAAATAAAAAACAAAGATATGACATCCAAAGTATGTAAGGTAGCACAACTAGATCTCTTTTATTGAAAGGTTTGAATTATATTTTGCTACATATAAAGGTATTTTAAAGATTTTGAAGTCAAAAGGTCATACAGTTTAACCATCCAAAGGCCAATACAGCCATTTCATTTGTGATTAAATTATCTTAAAAAGTACTAAAAGTATGTATTATTTATGCTAGCATGATTTTATAACATCATTTATCAACATAGTGCAAAATGGTATTATACTGATGTGTAGAAAATGTTATGAGAAAGAATGTCCGGAAAAATGAATTTCATTGATGTCATTCGGAGTAACCAGTATAAAGGGAACATTTTGGATCGAATCATGTGGTCAGTATCATGTGACATCATTCAGACACCTGCAAGGACCACATGGTCGTGAAGCAAAGTAACTAACTCTCTTTTAACTATCTGAGAAATTCATGTTTTCACTTGCTCATACGCATGTCCCGAAACATCAGGTCATTCGGTACATCCGCTATAAAACATGGAAAATACTGTAATATTTTAAAAACTTGTACTAAATATAAAATGTTGGATTGTCCTTTTCTTAGCTAGCAAGCTAACAAGTTAGCTAGCTAGATATCAACCCGTTAGCATTGTTTGAAAATATCGTCATTCGGTATAACCAAAAGTTTCATTCAGTAAAACCGAAATTTTGGTTAAACCAAATGACTTTTTTGGTGACAAATTTAGTCCATCTTGTTAAAAAAAAAAAAAAAAAAAAAAAAAAAGGCAGTGTTAATTCATTGACCAAAAAAAGAAAAAAAAAAAAAAAAAAAACACTCTCATTGTTAACACTTAAAGGTCCCGTTTTTCGTGGTTTTTTGAAGCTTTGATTGTGTTTATAGTGTGCAATATAACATGTGTTCATGTTTCGCGTGTAAAAAAACACAGTATTTTTCACATAATTTACTTATCTGTATACCGCTGTTTCCACTGTCATAAAAACGGGCTGGTGACTTCCTTGTTCTATGAAGTCCCTCCTTCAGAAATACGTAACGAGTTCTGATTGTGCCAGCGGTTCCTGTGTTGTGATTCGACAGCTCTGAGCGCATCTTGCCCGCAAAGGTCACGCCTCTTACCATAACGTGGAGATGCACGCGCTCAGTGTTATTGTAAACATGTCTTTAATTTTACCCTATCAATTTGAGCCGGAATCAGACCCGGTGATTGGACTGCGGGATGAAAATAACAGCGTTTCGACGACATGGCGACAAACACACTCTACAAACGCAACTCTTGTGTATTCCTGTGGGCGGAGGTTAGTCAAAAAACTGTTTTAGTGACGTCATTAAAGAAGGAAGTAGAGGGATGTAGTCCAAACTGGCCGTTCGATGTAGGCGACTTCTGTTAAATAAAATATCTCGCTTGGCATTGAACTTTGAGCTTTAAAATTTTACAGATTTTATTTATACTCTAACAACAACATTACACACTAACTAAAGTTTGAAACATGGGATCACGAAGAACGGGACCTTTAATAAAACTTCAAAATTAATTACATCTCCATTATGTTTTTTTTTTGTGTTTTTTTTATACTTTTAAAAAAATGTATTCGTCAATGACCAATGTATTTAAAGTTGGCATGAAACAGGATTTGCAATGGTCTTTTCTTTTAAAATAATAATAATAATAATAATAATGTGCCTAGATAAGTCATTTATAATAATCATCGCAATAATCCATAAAAATTAAGAATTGTCCATTTTGATTTCATGGTGACTTTAACACTCATGATAGCTAGCATGATAGTTCAATCCAATTATATTGGTAAATTATAGAATAATATTAGTAAAGGAAAAAAAAAAAAAAACTAAATATCTGGAAGAAATCTTGTATGTGTGTGTATTTTTTTTATGCACAATTATATAAGTAGGGTGGGGCCTATGGAAGCCTTTTGCAAGAGTAAAAAAAGAAAAAAGTTAAAAAAGAATCATAATTATAAGTCACAATCAAACAAAACAATTACAGTCACAAGAAAATCACAATCAAAAGAATAAAACAAATATTTAAGATTAAGAATTCTACAGGTCGCTAGTTAAATACACTGATCATGTGAACTCCCGTGTTCAGATGGTCAAATGATCTCACTTCTATTGAAGCACAAGATTCTGATTGGATCATTCTCAAATCATGATCATCAGGTCCAACAACTGATGTCATTCAAGCAAAAAAGGGAACAAGCCCAATACTAAGGCTTTCTGAAATTCATAATAAATATATAAGCAATGATAATTCTTTCAGTCTACACAAACACACAGAAGCTAATGGTAAGTTTAAATCACTTGTACAATAAACAACTACTAGCTATTGCTCAAAACAAATTACAAAACCTTAAGTGACTGTAACTGGTCTGCTTTGGGGACGAGCCGATGTAACCATTCAACATGGGGATATGATAACCTCCTTTTCCGTAAACACTCAAACGCCTCCGCAATCTAAGAGATCTAACGGGCATGGAAGAAGGCACGTAGCAAAGACCAGTCTGGGACATGCCAGACCTCTTGCTGACCATTGGGTGGAGATGACAGTGGAGCTCGAAACTGAAGGTTAGTACGAGCGAAGATGCGGAAGGTGTTATATGAGTTTGTGCGAAGACGCCTAAGAGCAGATAAACACGCTCGCTTTGCTACAGGAAATCTGGGTTGTACCTGCTGGGGGTGCAACTGTTAGCCTGAAGCAAAGCCACAGAAGAGGTTAGGTGAGAGTGAACAGTGCTAGTGTTAAAACCACAAAAAAAGTTCAGCTTGTATTTAATCTTTTCTTTCTCTCGCTTTCCGTTTCTGTCTTTTTCCATGTCGTGTTTGAGCTCGTTTAGAGCGGCCAGAGCATAAATTCACTGGTGACTGCTACCTTTAACGCCTGAGTAGGGAGAGAGTGATCTTACACACCTTGCGCATGACACATAGTGAAACTAAGTTGTGAGGAGGAAGCAAAATACATATAGGGAAAGAACATGACAGAAATCATGGTGTACAGATTTTTTTTTAAGACTTTCATACCCTTTCAAAAGTTTGAGCACCTGTTTATTTATTATACACAAATGTTCAAAACATCAGAGTCAGTAAGATTTTTTTTTTCATGTTTTTTTTGAAAGAAGCCTCTTATGCTCACCAAAGCTGCATTTATTTGATCAAAAAAATACTGTAAAACAGTAACATTTTGAATTTTTACTGTAATTTAAAATAACTGTTTTCTATTTTAATATATTTTAAAATGTATTTATTCATTTGATGGCAAAGATTCATTTTCAGCATCATTACTCGTACAGTTTTCAGTGTCACATAATCCTTCAGAAATCATTCTAATATGCTGATTTTTCTTCTAATTATTATTATTATTAGTAGTAGTAGTAGTAGTAGTAGCAGTAGTAGTATCAATTATGAAAATAGTTGTGCTGATTAATCTTTGTATAAACTGATACAGTTTTTGTTAAAATACAGTTTTTTTTTTAAAAGTTAAAAAGAACAGTGATTATTTGAAAAAGAAATATCCTTATGGTCGCTTTCGATCAATATAAATGTGTCTTTGCTAAATAAAAGTATTAATCACATTTTCTCCTCCCTTTTAAGAGTTAATAATTCTATTTATTTTGCTATGCCAGTCAACAACCACTGCTTTAAAGCTAATTACTAAGCTGTAATTGCACATTATTTAGATGTAAAACATTGTGCAGCTGAACATATACAGAAGACAACACAATAATCCTGGCATGAACATAAATGCTCCTGAAAACTTAAGGGGAAAAAAAATCATTATTACACATTCAGAGGGAAACAAACCCGAACCTTCAGTGTTCTTAATAAAGCTAACACATAAAGTGTTATATGAGGTGTTAAAATCTCAGGTAGTGAGGAAAGGGAGAAGAGACGAAAAAAAGGGTTGATGAAACTCAACTTCCCTCCCTGTAGCCCTGACAAAAGGCAAGAGGCAGAGCTCTCTTCTCGCCCTTAGGAGAGACGCCATGTTGAAACCCACTAGAGCTATAAAAGAAACATTTTAGCTTGTGTGTAAGAGCCGTATCGCTCCGAGCGCTGCTTAATTTCTGCCTTTGTTTGGGTGGCAGGGAGGCTCTCAGGGTTCTGTAAGGCCTGCGGGTCTTTTGTCTCACAGTAGAGGAGGTCTGTTCAATGCCTGAAGCATTTTTGTTCAGAGAAAGCTTTTGTTCCACCCCTCATGCTGAGATTTGGCAATGGGTCTCAGGCTGAAACACAACCCAGACAGCAGCACAGGTATTTCCTCTGAGATTGTGTCAAGAACTAGAGTGATTGACAGCCTGAGATCATAAGAAAAGAACAGAGATGCCGTAAAGGAACATAGAACATAAACAATATAAGAGCACCTTTGCATTTTATTGCATACATTTTTTTAATTTTTTTTTTTTACATTTTCTAAAGAACAATTCAGTGGTGCTTGCCCATACAAAACTCACTCATACAAAACTAGGGTTCCAAATGCTTGACAGGATGTTGCTATGAGGTTGCTAAGGTGTTCTCAGTGCTTGTTAGCTCATTTCTATGTGGTTGCTAAGGTATCAGATTGGGTTGCTAAGTGGTTATGTACTAGCGCAAGTAAAAAAAAAAAAAAGAGCCCACCTTCAAATTCACCCTCAGATACAATATTCTCAACAGTTTTGACTTGAAGACTCCCTATTATCCAACACAATTATTTGAAGACCATCCATATTGACCAAAACATTTCTGCTGTGGGAGTGTTGACAGTGTTGAATCAGGATGCTGATTCTGTTGTTCAATATTATGTTCTTCAATAAAAAAAATTATATATATATATATATATATATATATATATATATATATATATATATATATATTTTTTTTTTTTTTTTTTAATTAAATAAAAAGTAAAGTAAAATTAAATTAAATAAAATGAAAACGAAAAATAAAATAACAAAAAATAATAAAAACAGTTACCTAGATTAGGGGTCACACTGTATACCAAATAAATACATAATAATAATAATAATAATAATAATAATAATAATAATAATAATAATAATAATAATAATAATAATATTATTATTATTATTATTATTATTATTAGTAGTAGTAGTAGTAGTAGTAGTAGTAGTAGTAGTAATAATAAAACATTATTATTTAAATAAATTAATTAATTAACAGTTGACTATATTACCAAATAAATACATACATTATTATAAATAAATTAAATAAATTAAATAAATAACAGCTAGATTAAGGGACACATTGTACCCCGAATGAATACATAGATAAATGCATTATTATTATTATTATTATTATTATTAATAAATAAAAAAATAAATTTCTTTATTTAATTAAATGATAATACAGTAAGTCATATTGTTTCCCCTACTTGGAAGTTTGCAGAGGCTCCTGGGTTGAGAACTACTGCTCTAAGACATGGCTTGGTTTCCTCTAATTTTTGGCACACATTTTGAAGCCTAGCAAACGTAAATAATTAGAACAATATCTATCCATATGCAAATAAATGTAAGTTTGAATTACTGCAGTACCTCTTAGCAACCACATATGAGCACTGATAACATATCAGTATGAATTTAAACATACATATAGAAGCATTTCAGGTAATTGAACACAGAACAAAATATCCATAGGGTTCAGTAATAAAAAAGCAGTCTTTGTCTGCCCATATCCTGACTAATGGATGAGGTTGAGTCAATGTTAAAATGATAAGGGAGTTCAATGTTAAATGGTGGTTCTGCTCTGATAATGAGCCAGCTTTAATGTGCTGCGATTCCCTGTGGGCTGGTCAGAGAGCTGACGTGTTCTGGGCGCCGGGCGTTTAAGACACCTGAGAGAACCATGTTATACGCCCACAGCTGCGTTATTAACTGTAGCGCTATAAATCCACATGATTTATAGAGCTCCCTTTCCTGTGTAATCACACCACGGTGCAGGGGAGCTCCGCAGAGCGACTGAACACAGGGGGATGAGGAGGAAGAGGAGGAAAGGAGAGAAAAGGAGGATGGGTGTTGAGAAGAGGTGTGAAAATGAAAAGGACTGCTGAGAGGCAGTTATACTTCACTTCCAATTCAACTCTCCACCCATTTCATATCAAGAGACCAGTCTGAATCTGTACAACTACATCCTTCCGTATTTACAAAGCATCACACAAACCTGTGTGGAGAGAAGACTCTAGAGGAGAGTGGGGTAAGATGAGCCACTTCAGTTTTCCTTGAGGAAAAGATAAAACTAACACAATAACACAGTGCTATAGAAACATGATTTCTCAAAAATAAAATGACCCACTGACAACTTACCTCACATTAAATGTAAGCTGTATTATGTTAAATGCTATTGAATCATTAAAGAAAATATGAATATTTTATAATATTATTCAAGAAATAAATAAAATTAACAAGAAACATTCTAATTTCATTCTAAAGACTTATTTAGCTTAGATGCACTTTTCAAATTTTCATAAAATCATTAAAAAACTGCCATATTTTAATAAATAATAATTATTAAATATATTATTATTATTATGATTATAAAATACTTGATAATGATACTTGATAATGATTATCATTATTGTATTAATTATTAATAAATTATAATTATATATATATATATATATATATATATATATATATATATATATATATATATATATATATATATATATAATTTAAATAAATAAACACGTACTGGAAATGAAAATATATACATCATTATTATTATTATTATTATAAAAATATTTTTAAAATAAATAAATTAGCTAGATTAAGACACACTTTGTACCCAAATAAATAAATAATAATATATGCAATAATTATTATGCATTTAAGTAAATTATTATTATTATTATTATTATTATTAAAATACATTACTATTTAAATAAATAAATACAAGAGAACACCACACATTATCTAGATGGGAAGACTTCTGTGGATGTCCTGATAACAGCGGTAATCTCTAGACTCTCCGTTATCTACCAAAATCATCTCTATCTGCAAAAAAAAGGAAGTCCAACATCGGAGCAAAGTGGACAAGTCAAGGATCCCTCAGTCTCGCTGCAGCGCACAGGCCTTAATGAGCTTTTAATGTAGCTTCCCATTTCAGTCAGGAGACTGAGCTAGCAGCCAAACAATAAAGTGAATAAATGCCTCCACTGAGAATAATCTACAAAGGTGCTTGGCATCCCTCATCTCTCTCTCAGAATGAATAAAAACCACACCGCTCATTTTCTCTCCCAACAGATAGATGTTTGTAATTGGAGGTTTAATTTATGATCGGGTCGTCTTTGGATAATGATATCGAGCCATTGTAATTTGCTGATGCAAATGGTATTTTATAACAGTCTATAAAAATGCCGGTGCTATGCAAGCGAACAACCAAACATCCTGAGTGTTCATTACGCTCCTCATTAAGGCATTCAAGTCTCTGTTAAATGCTTTTTGAGGCAAAGGCAACATGTAATTAAGGCCTGATTGAGCAATAGCACATATAACATAGCACAGCAATTTACATTCGTCACTATTTGTGCAGAGCTACAAAGACACGAGCTGGCGCTATTGCCGGAATGTGAGAGGGTAGGATGTCCTGACGAACAATTTGCAGTCAAAAAAAAAAAAAATGCACTGCTTTGGTTTAATGAATATTGTTAAAGTGGCCAATTATATCACTGATACATTAATGACAGGCCATTTTAAATTAGAAAATGACAGACAAAAGACATTATTACTACAGTATGAATAGCACGACAAAGGGAGCAAGAGAGTAATATGCCTTTTGTAGCCTTCTCTACTTGAACATGAAACTAACTTTTTTTTTTTACTATTTTTTTTTTTATTTTAAATGAAAAAGTAACATGCGAAGGCCATGTATGTTATGGTAACCCATACTTAGAATTTGTCCTCTGCAGTTAACCCATCCAGTTAGTGTACACACATTAGGAGCAGTGAGTAGTGAACACTGAAAGTACACCCGAAGCAGTGGGCAGCCGTTTTACTGTGGCGATTTGGGGTTAGTTGCCTTGCTTAGGGGTACCTCAGTCTCAATTCGACAATGGATTTGCAGATCGCAGGCGGTGAGTAAAACGGCATCAGATGTCGTGCATTTAATGTAAACAACAAACTTTTTTGTTCCCATTTTATTTATAATGATGTCAAAAGTTACTCTATAGGTACTCGAGATTAACATGAGATTGGCGGAAACTGTGTGTGTTATGTACCCTTTAAAAGTGATTAATACTTTAATTCAGCAAAGATGCATTAAAGCGATCAATAGTGTCAGTAAAGATGTTTACAATATTATAAAAGATTTCAGTACTCAAATAAATTCTGTTTTTTGAGCTTTCTATTTATCAACATCCATAAAAATGTATCAAAAATATTAAGCAGCACAACAGTTTTCAACATTGATGATATATTTTAATATAACAATTAAACAGTAATTGCAAGAACATTTCACAATATTAAAGGTCCCGTTTTTCGTGGTTTTTTGAAGCTTTGATTGTGTTTATAGTGTGCAATATAACATGTGTTCATGTTTGGCGTGTATAAAAACACAGTATTTTTCACATAATTTACTGATCTGTATACCGCTGTTTCCACTGTCATAAAAAGGGCTGATGACTTCCTTGTTCTATGAAGTCCCTCCTTCAGAAATACGTAACGAGTTCTGATTGTGCCAGCGGTTCCTGTGTTGTGATTCGACAGCAGTTTAGCGCATCTTGCCCGGAAAGGTCACGCCTCTTACCATAACGTGGAGATGCATGTGCTCAGTGTTATTGTAAACATGTCTTTAATTTTACCCTATCAATTTGAGCCGGAATCAGACCCGGTGATTGGACTGCGGGATGAAAATAACAGCGTTTCGACGACATGGCGACAAACACACTCTACAAACGCAACTCTTGTGTATTCCTGTGGGCGGAGGTTAGTCAAAAAACTGTTTTAGTGACGTCATTAAAGAAGGAAGTAGAGGGATGTAGTCCAAACTGGCCGCTCGATGTAGGCGACTTCTGTTAAATAAAATATCTCGCTTGGCATTGAACTTTGAGCTTTAAAATTTTACAGATTTTATTTATACTCTAACAACAACATTACACACTAACTAAAGTTTGAAACATGGGATCACGAAGAACGGGACCTTTAATATTATATTGTATAACTAATAATGTGATAACACCGTGATACATTTTTTCAAGATACTTTAATGAATAGACTGATAGCACGGCAGTGCACATATAAAACCAGCCTGGTCTCATGGAAAGACGTACCTGTGGGAACGTTTTCGCGAGTCACAAAAATACGTACCAATACGTACATATCTCTGGAGTTTCCTACAGAAATGAACACTAGAGGTAGTAAAACAGCGCTTTTAATCGTTTTCTTACACAGTTACGATTACAGGGTCAGATTATGGATTAATAAAGACTTGATTTACGTCTCCTTGCACAATAATATGTTATGACTTCTAAATGCTTTTTTACCAAAGTGCACGATTTGTAAACAAATATATGTTGGACTTTGCATCGGTTAACCAGCTCCATATGTTTCACTTTTCTGACATAAGCTTGCCTGATAGGGAGTTGGACTTAGGACGAGGAAGCCTTGGGTACAAATCTGGGGAAAAACAAGTCACAGTAAAAGAGCTCAAAGATGAGAGATCAAAACAAGCTAAAACGGCACAATTACGGATGCTTTTTATGTCACATTTGCTTTTGTTAACACTATCAGGTAGGTTTAGGTGTAGTGTTGGTGGAATGTTCTTTTAAAAAATAATAGAGCATTACACTTTTAGCGCCACTCACTGGACAAAATTTCAAATCAAAACTGCAGTGATTTGTATAAAAACCAACGTCATAAAAACGTACCATGTTCACATTTATCTGTTCCAATTAACATGCTTTTAGTGCCACTCAGTGGACATTGAAACCGCAGTGATATGTACGTATTGATACGTATTTTGCGACTCGCGAAAATGTTCCCACAGGTACGTCTTTCTAATGAGACCAGGCTCTATAAAACATTTACTTTCAAACAATTTCAAGACAATTCTAACTTTCAACGAACCTAATTATCTGCAAAGCAAAATATATGTAAAAATATGTCAATAAAGCATTACTGAGAAATCTAGCTAGCTTTTTATATGAGGTTCCCTTGGTTGGTTGAGAGTCTAGGTGGGAGTGGCTTGGCCATGTTACTGATAAAAGGGTTAAAAACAAATTCTGACCTTTATAAGGCTCAGATCCTTCCTCTGATGTAAAAACATAAGGCTTTTTCTCTCATTTTATCATCTGCCAGAAAATCTGAACTGGTAGAGCATTGTGAAAGTAACACCAAGTTCATAAGTCTGATCCCCAAGGAAAACACAGACGGATAAATGTAAACCTTGGATGGACTTTAAGTCACTTTGACTTAAAGCTGCTGCCAAATGTAATGTAAATGTAGGAGTTTGTTGAAATCACTATAACACAGGCACTATAATATAATAATAATGCTGACGCTTCCTTGGCAAGCACCATGAAAAATTAAGGAATCAAAGGCAACAGACAACATTAATACTAATACAATGAAAGAAAGGTGAAGAAGGTCACATTCTTGCCGAGACTTGAACACGGGCTGGATTTGAACAAAACTAAAGACATGTTTTTCAACATTCCTTCGAAATAATATATTAATTCATAATGTCATAATGGAAAGCCTAAGTTGTTTTGAAACGAGCTGAAGAAACAAGCTTTAGAATATGTATTAACTTACATCCGTGAGCTGCATAATAAGTCAGGCCTTGGGACAGTCATTGCAGGCATATTTTCATTTGTAGAGCTTAATTTAGAAAGCATGCCAGACCACACAGCCATGAATAATTAAAGACTAAACGGCATTAAGTGCAAAAAGCTTAAACAGGAGAAGCAATTAGCAGTTAATTCCCAACATCTGAACTACGCTCACATTTCCTTTCCATTCTCCCACTTTTAAGTCGACCGCAAATTTTGCGAGACAGAAAAGAGGGTCCATCTCCAGTGGAAAAGAAAAGCAATCCAAGGTGAAAATGAAGTTACCATTCATCACTATTCAAAGAGAAAAGCCTTCACCACTGCTTTAACAGTACGTCATGTGGTCTGTGAAAAATATTTTCGGTTTCCATTGAGTCGCTACATCTCAGAACCGCCTTTATGTTTAGCTACTGGACTATGCAAGTGTGTGTTTCATCTCGGCTCCCATGAAGGAACCAAAAGCCTCTTTCTTTGTGTGTGTGTGTGTGTGTGTGTGTGTGTGTGTGTGTGTGTGTGTGTGTGTGTGTGTGTGTGTGTGTGTTTGTGTGAGGCCTCGAAGTTTCTACCTTTATCTCCCCGTGTGACTGATGTGTTGAAACCCTGCTGAGGTTAACAGCACTTTTTATCTGTTGCTAGCAGCAACAGCCCGGTTTCCCCGGTGAGAGGGGAGAAACAGGACCGGGCTATGCAGCCGGCCGCACACAGCGATAAACAAATATGGCTTTCACCCAGAAACACACCCCTCAGACAAACACACACACACAGGATATTGTCAGAGCATCAATCTATAACCCCAGCGCATCTTGTTCAAATGCACCAGAGGGCTGACATGGAGAAAATATCTCTAAACCAGTTGTTCACAAGCCAACAAAGGGCAGCAGGCTTGCAGGTCTGTTCTTTCAGGTGAAAAAGTTTTTTTTTTTTTTTTAATTCCTAGATGCAAAAAATAAAATGCAAAAAAATAATATAACCAAACAGTTAAGCTAGCAAAACAAAAAAGCTGTGTTCTTTGTTGTTGTTAATGTCAAGCAAGAGTCATGCATCCAAAGTCAAAGAAAAAAAATAATAAAAATAATAATTTTATATATATATATAAAATATTTGTATAATTTGTATATTAAAAGTCTAATACATTTTTAGAATTAATAACATTACTAGACTTATTTTTTATAGTACTATATTATATCATATATTATTCTTATATTTTTATACTATTAAAAGTCTAATATTATTAGACTAAATAATACAAAACATTTTATTATTATGTTATATTAAATTATATTATTCTAATTTTCATATTATTAAATGTCTGATATATTATTATTTAACATTACTAGACTTTTTTGTATATGTTAACAGTACAAAAACTGCTCGACAAATATTTTAAAAACCTTGTGGGTTGTGCGTGTGATCAATTAAACATGCAAAAAGTGTAAATTAATGCATCTAAATGTGCAACAATGTTCCCTAACCGTGGTAAAAATGGCCTTTCCCGTTTTTCTTTTTTCTTCTTCTGTCGGGTCTGTATATAACAAATTCTGTATCATTCTGTATTCATCAGATTCAAAACACCTTACCCTCTCTCTAATCAGTACCAACAATTCAAGCAACTCCAAAAAGAATATTTAATGCTGATAAAATCAGTCTAGCCCACATCAGAAAGCAGATAGCACTTTCTCACCGATAAATGGCTTGTAACAGAGGTTACTTTGCCCAAGGTTGCGCTGCTCCCCACGTTCTCCACGTAGGTGGTGTTACAGCCCGCAGGTGCTGTGATCTGAAAACCGGTGGGTGTATGTTGCAGAATGGAGGCGTTTGATCCATGACAAGAAGATGGAGGCCATATTTATTTGTCATTTTGGTTCATATCGGTGTCAGGAGTCTTTTGTATCACCCTTGATTCATGATAATCATGCAGGTGCTCCCCAAGCACACGTTGTTGTATGTCTCAGTTAAGTACCAGCAATATTTGCAGTCATTTTGTGCAAGACACAAGAATGACACTGGCTCTAATCTTGTGTGAACAGCAGCACGCATCAATTTTCAGATGGAACGAGGGGTCAGATTGACTACAGAGCACCTGTTCAAAACAAGCTTACCCTACTAGAGGTAGTAAAATAAAGAGATAAGACACTTGATGCTGTGCATTAGCGTTTTTACCAAAGGCAAGAGATGTTATCAGGCCCCTCTGGCAGCATGACAAACAAAATATGACTAATGTTCAATAAATTATTATTATTAATAATAATACTACTGCTACTAACATTAATAATAATAATAATGATTATTACTGAAAATAATAAATTGAACATTGTTGTGTTTTATTATATTCCTATTAATATATTAGTATACAGTAGTATATAATTTTAATTGCATAAAGTGTATAGCATTTATGTTGTGGTATAAAAAAAAATACAACATATGGGAATAAACAACAGTCAATTTGCCGCATTCAAGTCCTCCAAGGATGTTTGTATTTACAACCACACAATTCTTTATTACATTCTGATGTGTGTTTAAGTGATTTTGGTTGAAAACAACATGTACACATTTGGCAAATTCATATTTCTTTTTATTTACTGACAAATATGGGTTTTTTCATTACTGCAACAAAATTGTGGGTAAAACTTTACAATAAAGTTTCATTAGTTTACATTAGTTAAAGCTGCAAAACATTTTGCCTCTTTGTCGCCATCTCTGTTTGAAACCTGCAATTGCAGTTATTTGCGAATTATCACCTTTTCGTGGGTTTCACGGCTCCTCGGCGCGGATGAATTCGATGTTTGCTGTCATTCACCACACCGATGTGGATACTGTACTTCAGAATCACAGATTCTACATCTTGGAAGTTTGACCAAAATAAGAATTTTTACCGGAAAATGTCTGAACAAGCAAGTAACATGTCTGCCACTTTATTTCTGACCAAATGAGGGAAAAAAAGCAATAAATTGCGCTACCAATGGTGAATAAATCTAACGATCGCTTAGCTCAGATCACGTCAAATTGTGCAAATAATTATTATCGTTATACTTTGTTCTCAAATTGTTAATGTTAACAACATCAGCATTGCGTGACTATGTATAGTGTGTATTAGCGTTTCCTGTAGATTTTTAATTTCTATATCCACTTCGTAGTCCGAAGCCTTTTGCTTTTGACTACGGGTGAATCTCCAGTTGTCACTGATGACTGTTATTTGGACCTTTCTGGATTACAATCCGCCATCAAAATAATTATTGCAGCTGCTGTGAGAAAAGGCTATGATCCGCCGCCTGTAGCATCCTCCATGTGCCATATAACCTGCTAGGTGGGACTCCTTTATGTAAAAAGACGTGACATAATGACGCAAAGACGAACAGCTGCATGCTTAAATTTCCCATGGTAACCCACCAGTACCATGTGGATTAGGAAACATTGTTACAAGCTTACCGCTGTGAATCGGGCTACGGTAAGTAGATAGTTCTGAACACTGGTTGGTTATGTACTTGCTCAAAAATTTATTTTGAATCATTTTTAACCAAAAAAAGTTATGGACTGCAGCTTTAACTACTTTAGTTAACATGAACTAAGAATGAACAATACTTCTACAACATTTATTAGTCTTAGTTTATGTTAAATTGAGCATTTACTAATACATTAATGAAATCAAATTTTGTACAATATTTGTTAACATTAGATAATGCACTGTGAACTAACATGAACAGACTATGAATGACTGTCTTTTTATGAACAAAGATTAATAAATACTGTAACAAATGTATAGCTCGTTGATAGTTCATGTTAGTTAATGCATTAACTAATGTTATCAAATGAGACCTTATTGTAAAGTATTACTGTTATGTGTCTAAACAACGCTTTATGTATTTTGTCATTCTCATGCTGCCACAGAGAATGATGGGAAATGTAGTTTGGTTGCACACATCTATCAGCTCATAAATCATGAGTAGAACAAAATCTAATAGCTTCATTCTTCATCATCAGTAAACAAAATGCATACAAACTAAATGGTACAGTCCATGATCAGAATTACAACTTGCAATCAATCAAAAACAAATCGTTTCCGCCATAAGTCTATAACCAACATAACGGAAATCCGAAGATTCCAAATGGTAATTACAAATCATTTGTATTCAACTCATAAATCCAAACATTCCAACACATGACTTGAATGAAACAATTGCTGAATAATGTAGAAACTTGGAACATGTGTTCACGGGTATACATCTATCAATGGATTTAATATGGCTCATACAATCCGAATTCAGAGTCAAAACTATCCGTTTATAACTAGGCGTCAATAAACCGCTACCACCGGGGGCCGAACTCACAACTTTCCAGGTGGTGGCCCACTTATCCAGCTGGAAGGCTGCATCTCCCTCAATCATTCTCTTGACATATATCTCCCTCTCTCTCAATGCGTTAGCCTTTAGCACTTTCACTCCTAGCAGACGATTACGAACATAACGTGAAGTGTCGGAGTGGCCCTAGGGGCCCCTGACCGTAACACTGCGCCTTGAATTCTGGAAGATAAGAGACTCATGCACATAAACAAGAAGACACACACACACAAACTTGTGCCTGGAGCACTTGATTCTTTGTTAATCTCATGAGTACACGCACACACAGAGCGAAGGGCCAAAGGGCCCGACTACACATAACCAGATTTGATGGAACTACAGAGTCAAAGTGAAACACCCTGCCATATTCGGCCTTTTTCTTTCCTTTCTGCACATCCCTCTCTGTTTTTTCTCCTTTATCTCACTCACAACATCATATAAAGAGGAGGACAAGGTTCGTGGCTCTTTGGTCACGTTTTCTCTGCCTAAACTGATATGACAGTCGAGGCTTACAGCCGCTACAGGCCTTTTACAGAGAGGCTTTCTTTTTTCTTTTCATTGCCATGCCGCAATGTCGCCATAAGGCAACATGAGTTTAACATGCTCTACTTTTCAGTCAGGGAAAAAAAAAAAAAAAAAAACATGATTAAGATCGAGTCTCTTGCTGTCTAGAGGAGATAAATAATGAAAAAAAAATAAATAAATAAATAAACTAACATTACTCTGGTGAAGGTCTTCATAGAGCTATCATCATGCTAAATGATTGCAGTCAATATTGCATCAGAAAAGCTGTTTTTATAAAGTCTGTACTCACAAACTTACAGCAGTAGATCAAAAACTACTATCAATTAAAATCAATACAGGCAATATAAGCAGCTGTCTAGGGATTTTGTACTTTCTATTCATCAAAGAACCGTGAAATAAAATTTGTATCATAGTCTCCATCTTAGCCATCACAGGAATAAAATGTTTTTAATATTATTACATTTTTAATTTTAATATATTAAAATATTAGTGTTTTTTACTTTATTTTTGATTAAATAAACGTAGCTTTATAAATCAAATCTTTTCACCCTTCTAATAGCTAGAAATGCTAGAAAACTATTTCCCTTTGCAAATGGCCAAACAATAAAAGAGGTTGAGTACTGACTGCATGACAGAATGAGTCCTGAAACCTTTAAACTCTCGTCTCTTCATACTGACAAAACATATGAAATAAATAACCTAGCGGCTCATAGCGGCAGTCGTTACCTGACATTCTTAGGTGACAGGTAATGTCAGCGTGTTTGTGTCTGTATGTGTGTGTGTGCGCGCATACAAACAAACATTTGAACATCTGATGAAAAGTGAGCTTTCTGTCATGCATAAATAGCGATCCTGTGACATGTTGCTTGACATGCCTGCGGAAATTTAGCATATAAAATGCACTGCGGCTTTTGAATATTTCACAAGGGTATACAACACTTTTTTTTCCCCCTCTCAGCTCCAGTGTCAAGTGTATACTGCACTTTCGAATAAAGAAGTACAGGGAATATATTTATAGAGAATATGATAATCTTTAGAATGAGAACAGTAAATCAATGAATCCCTGCAATTTCCAAAGCTTATTTCCATCCATAAGAACAGCATATACAAGGAATGAAAAACTGGATGGTGTTATTTCTCTGTGTAATGTATTTATCTGTGAATAAAAGGTGGGAAAGTATGTTTAAAAAGCAGATTATAAGCCTATGTTGGTAAAATGTGATTCACGTAGCGTCTAATAAAACGTGCGTGCGTGCATATCTCTTCACATATTGAACAATCCCACACACAACACAATCATTATGAAACATGAAAATCTTAAGAATGCATCATCATACTGTTCTACTGAAGAAGAAAAACAGGAAGATTTTAGAGATAATCAATCTACTTAAACCTAATTCTATTAAAAATGTGTCCCATCTAGAACCAGAAAAACACTCTAAACCAGGGGTTTTAAAACTTTTTGATCCCAAGGACCCCCAAATATGAAAATATATAAAAACAGCTCTATATTTTCACATATAAAAACTAGAGATGCACCGATACTGAATTACTCTGCCGATACGATTATTCACAATGATATATGCCGATGATGACAGTTTGATTTTCTTAAGGAAAAAAAATTCTGCTATACAGGGAATCATCTCACTTGTTACATTGCTATAACATTAAAGGTTAAAATTAACAATAGAGCTATTATATTCGACTGGTATTTATTTTCAGATATAATAATAATTACTTTTAAATAAAAACTGCAATGTTTGTATGCACATAAGGTAGTTTTCATAAACACTTGTCTCCATGACAAGTTTATTCAAGCATACATATATTATTAATAGTAAATAAGCTCCTCTCTAGTGTTTTTTTTTTGTTTTGTTAAATTATTGCTAACTAACAAACTGTGAACATTGGATAACTTTTCTGAGGTAAAGTGCAATGTTAAGTAACAAGTTGTCTTATTGACACCTCTCCATGGTTGAAACACTTATTAAACAATTACATGAGACATGATACATGCCAGTAAGTTGTACTATATCTTTCAACATACCTTTTGATATTCATGCATGTTTTTTCATGCTATAACGCTACAGCGACCTATCACGTAACATTTAAGAGCGTCAAAACGCCATTTATTATTTGAATTTTGTGATAAACTGGACAGAATTTGAAAGCAGAGACTTTGTTTCTTCTTATCTTATTTTCTTATCACAAGTAATAAAGCAAAAAGGCATTTGTGCTTATTGGATGGGAGGTGCGTTACAAATAATGTTTAGTGTAAATTCATAGGGTGTTATTCATTAACTGTTAATGCGTTACTGCCGCGTTAACTTGCTCTAAATTCAACAAGAGAGATTTTCTTCACAGACAGTATGAGCTGCAGTCCGAACACATTTTTCTGCACACTTCTGATTGACAGGATATAACCGTCCCTGATCATCGGCTGTTTTTATACCATCAGCCGATGGCTGATAGTGAAAATAATTGCTTTTATATATGCTTTTATTCATCGATGCATCTCTAATAAAAACCCATTTATAATGAGTATAATATGTCTAAATATTAAAATATTCCATAATATAATGAAATAATGATTAATCTCATTATTTGTGTTAAATTTACTACTACCAAAATGGAATTAAAAAAAAAAAAAATCATTGTGATTTACGAATTTTCTATGGACCCCTTAGAACCACTTAACAGCCCTCAGTTTGAAAACCCCTGCTTCAAACAATTATGCAATTCAATGCATTGCAAGTATGCCATCCAGTTGTACAGTACATGCTTTTATGTGTTCTTGTGTTACTGGTGGTAGCAAACCTAAGTACTCATGGGAGCAAATTATCTACAAATGCCAAGTAGCTAGCTGTAAACATGTTGACAGTTTAACAAACATGCCGAGTAAGATTCTTATCAACCTGTTGCTTTGCCTTGAAATGAGTTAACATGAATGAAATCCAACTCTCTAGAACAATATATTAACATTAATGCCCGCTATGGCACTCCTTGCGACAACACTGCAAAATCGAAAATCAAGCTTGTGTAACCAGAAGGATAGGAGTTCATGTACTCATGTCTCAATGGAATCCAAATAAAGCCAAATAAAAATCTATCAATGGCTTTCAGACAAGCTCTAACCAATGACCACAGTAGACTGTAGAAGAAGACATCGTCAGTGACACTTTAAACTACCCAAGCACTGAAAATAAAATAGCCATAAATATAAAGAAAGGCTCATTTACCCAAGGTGCAACGGGACACCTTTCACCATTTAATCAGTCAGTCACCCAAGAGTGATGTCCCTAATATCATGATTCTACCATTTCTCTGTTTAATATAATTAAAATGTCCGCTGTCGGGGCCATAAACGGGAGGAGAGGATACTGTAATTCTGCCGTAAAGCCGCAGAGCGTGAAAATGTCACTTACCGAGTACCCTCGTCCTGACAGAGAGTGAGTGGAGCTCTGGGGGAGAGAAAGAGAGAGAGAGAGAGAGAGAGAAAGAGAGAGAGAGAGACAAAGAGAGAGAGAACAACGTTGACCTTTGAGGGATACTATGAGATGACAGAGACATGATGAAGTTCTAGCACTTTAATATCAATATTCACATTAACCTTTTTCCCACCCTTCGTTTCTCTCGTTCGCCTAATGACACTCCTTATTCCTCTCTTTCTCTCTCTCTTCCTCTCTCTTTCTCTCTCTCTCGCTCTTCAAGATCTGCTAGAACACATGACTCATATGACTCGAGCACAATACAGCTCTGGCCGTCTGGTCTCTCAAGGCCTTTTCTCTTCAGTAAGACCTTGGGATTATCTTAGCAGAATGAGCTTTTAGTAGAACGCATACAAAGTTTATCTAAAAAAACACCTGGTCCTCTCCTGCGATAGATGAGAAAGTTAAAAAGATTTTTTTACATTTTCGGGAAGAAATTAAAAAAAAAAAAAAAATGTAAGCAGTTGTAGTATGCAGTTACCAAGGTTTTCTGAGTGTTTTCAGTGGCTTGCCATTCAATCACTATGGTATTCTGGTTGCTAGGATGTTATGTATTTGCAAGGGTGATATAGCTGGTTGCAAGTGTGTTGCTAGGGTGATAAAGTTGGTTGCTAGGGTGTTCCGGGTGGTTGCTTACTAATCTGGTCTGTAGATGGCTTGGGTCCCACCTTAATACACTTCTTTACCTGGTAATAGCTCACTTCTCTACAAAAAGTCACTTGATTTCATCACTGTGGATCTTTAATGTAGCACAAACTGTTTAATATGATGCTTAACACCTGAACGATCCCCTAACTCCTATCAGCAATAATAGCCTTAGCCACTAATAAGATTTTACACAAACATTTTTCAATATTTTAAGTTGTGTACTTTGCATTCAGCTAAACATTCTGGCATTAACTCAGCAATAAAGAGCAGTCAGATGGTTCTTGCATACCAGGTTACATCATTTTCGAGAACTGTGTCATAGATTGTCATCATAAAGGAAATGACATTTCAGATCAGACCCAAGACACCCAGCATTTGCATTCATTTTCCATGCTGTTGCATCAGCCCTTGTCAGTTTATAGTAAATGAGGGGGAACTAAAGCATTTATTTTGCTGTGACAGATTCCTTGTCAGATTCAGATTCATATAGGGGCCTTTAAAACAATTCAGGGCTATCTGAGTGAGTCATCAACAACTAGAAGTTACATGCAGTGCTGTAGGTAGTTTAAGACTCTGGCATGTCAAAAAAGGGAAACAATTCAACAATCTACACACATCTTGAACACAGCATGAATGTCCTGAAAACTGTAGATAGTTAACATCAGTCATTTAAGAGATCTGTGCCGATAGCACAAAGGTTACAGATTACATTGCAGGTAAAGGGTGACATTCTTAGTGTGGGGTTGTAACGATATACCGGTATGAACACGTACGATTATCATATCGTGTACATTTGCTTACTTATGGTATGGTAAAAAAAATAAAATAAATAAAAAAATCAAGATGCAGAATTTCACTTGCGCATAGACAACAACTTTCCACTTCACTAAACTTGCTCCACACCCACACATACAGCAGACAATGTCAGAGACAGAAGTTGCTATCTCTATTCTCTGTGCCCCGTTGAAAAATAAGTTACAATTTGCAGTATGGGAATACTTTAGATATAGAAAAACAAACGCGGGGCTGTCCTGGAGTGTAGATATCCAAAAACAATGCGGGCGCAAAGTAGGCCTACCTGCAAAAGGAGGAAAAGCATCAAACATGTTGACCTATTTCGAGAACACCATCCGTGTAGATGCAGGTATGTTCCGTTTATAACTTAGGTCGTATGATATGCGTGATGGAGAGGGAATCCCGGAATACAGTCATGAAAATGGAACGTACAGTATAACGCAGCGATGTCAGGTAAAAACGCGCGATTTGTTGGACTGATGAATAAAACGAAAGCAGAGCTGTACAATAAATCAGATCGCGGCATGGTCTAGGCGGGGTCTTTGAATATTAAACGCAAACAGACTGCTGTTTAAATATATCTGTCTGTTTAACGTGTCTGCCTGTGTGAATGAGCTGCGCTGTTTCGTGTACTACATACTTAAAGTCCCTGTAAAGTCAATTCTGAGAATTCTTTCTAAACACTTTATAAATGTTACAAATGTATTGCTGAAACACATTACAAAGTCTGTGAATTGAGTAATGCTTAATTGTGAAGTTAGAGCGTTAAACAGTTTTTCACCAAGTCTCTGCTCAGGATTTTTTGGGCGGAGCTAAAACGGGGGTCTGATGACGCACTTGGACCCCCGAGCATAGCCCCGCCCCAACACTATATAACTGTCGATGACGCACCGAGCGTGGCGCCGCCTCTAACTCTACAGCGGTTCACTCGCTCAATCTCGAGTGTCATTACAGTTATACAGCCCTTTGTACATTTAGCTAGTAATGCCTTCGTCATGGTTGTTAAAATATACAATATGCTCGGTCTCCTTATTTAAATTTCCTAAAACGATGATATGAAGGATTCTAAAGTGATCGTTCTACACCGGACAATTTTACAAACTTTCATCAGACAGCTGGGATTCACAGATAATCCGCTGTTTTTGGTGAATGTGACTGAACAGACCTCGTCCCCCCCTCCCGCCTCGGCCGTCTTACCGTCCCGACCATAACCGATGATATATGGGGGCGGACAGAGTCTCTCCCGTCCCGGCCTTCATCCTCCCGTCTCGCGGCACCGTCATTTGTCGACTCGACAACAGTCCAGCAGTACGTGCCCAATGAGTGTAAGTTGTCGTGTGTGCTTATATTATAATTAGTAGGTAGTCCACAGTAACTCTACTAAAATGTGCAACCCTCTAACGTGATTCTTTTGTTTGTATGCATCAGTATGTTTGACTCATTAGACCTATGCATTAGACAAGTAAGTTGAGTCATTTCAAGATTCCGGTAAATACGAGGTGACGTGAACGCAGCTATTTTTTCGAGATTTGATAACTTATTTCATTTACTTGCAGATTTTTTTAATGATTCAGATTTGGCTGGGTGGTTAACACATTTTTCTGTGGTGTGCAAAGCTCAAAACACATACTTTAAAATGACTTTACAGGGACTTTTAAGTATGCGCGGCGCTCTTATTGTTTTGCCGTCTCGTTGTCAGAGGACATGAACACAAACATATCCACGGTTGCTCTGAGATAGCGCTTAATGAGCATTTTATCATTTTATTTGAGAAAAACCATTGTCAGATACACTGAAACTCAAAGCTCTTCACTACATCCCGTCAAAATAAAAGACCGCTTTTTAACTCGAAGAAATTGACAAATTTATTATGATTGTTAAATAGAATGTACTTCTCAAAATAATTATAAAAAAGTTAATTTCATTTCCATTATTTTTGATGATATTTGTATTAAAAAAATAAAAGCCAGAAGAATTAAGTCAAAGCAGAATTTCTGAATTTTAATTATTAATAAAAGTTGTTCAATTTCTAATCCATAATAATTTATTAAATGTATTTGATTGTTTTTGATTATTGAAATCTGAATAGAGAAAACAAACATTTTAATTAATTTATTGGTCATTTTAATTGATGATATAAATAAAAATTGATTGTTTAATACCGTATACTGTGAAACCGTGATATTTACTCAGACGGTTATCATACCGTGGAAATCTCATACCGTTACAACCCTATCTTAGTGTATGACAGTTTCTGACTTTCTAATGTTGCTCTACCGTCACTGTGTATTCAAGCAAGACAACTTGGCTAACCCCAGACAAGTGCCTTGTTATGCTAACCCACGGTTATCTTTACAGAGTTTCTTGGGAAGAAATATGAGCTCCTTATTTATCCAAATTAAACTAGTCACTGGGTTTGACAAAGTTTGTGGCATCTATTCTCTGAAAAACATTAAAGAATCTTACTTAACACTGCTTCCATTAAAAAAAAAAAAAAGTGTAGAAATTCTGACCGCAATGTCTACAAACATACATTTAACAATGTCTTTGGAATCTTTCTTAGAGACTGCTGTGCCATGATTTGAATGAGCTACCACTTTTTTTTTTTCTTTCTTTTTTTTTTTTTTTACAAACTGGCCTACTATTGTGGTATCATAGACTTCAGATTTGCCTGACCGATACTTTGCATAAAAAAAAAAATAATAAAAAAAATAAAATAAAAAAAAACTTTTTGATTTTGGTCACTTTACATGTTGGTCAGACAGCTTTCCTGTCAAAATAGGCAGCTCTTGGCAAGAGTAAAGCCCTAAGTATACTGACCAAATGCTCTGCTAAGTTGTGGATATGTATTTGTACATACAGAGTGAATTAGCGCCCGGCCCCTTTTTTGATGACGCTGGTTACCAAAGTATTGTATTTAAAGTATTTCCCATTCATTTTTCCCATACAGATTTTAAAAAGTCAAAGAGTTTGTTAAAGAGTTACAGTATAAGCCATGAACCAAGACAATCAGCAATGAGGTAAATCACAACATTACAAACTCTGATTTGAAGCAAAAAAGTATTTGAAAATCAGACAGAAATAGAAAAGTACAAGACTGTGTATTAAACACAAAGTTTTAGTGAGGGAAAGAACTTTGTTTCTCTGTTGTTTTTAATCAAATTAAAAACAACAGAGAAACAAAGATACTCAATTACAAATGTTGATATATATATATATATATATATATATATATATATATATATATATATATATATATATATATATATATATATATATATATAAAGACTCTGATTGGTGTAATTTTCTGCACAGCATCATGGGTAATGTAGATTTTCACCAGGTATTCTGCTGTTAAACGTGATTTTTTTTTAAATAAGCTGAAATAATGTGGACTGACGTCTTCAGCAGAAGCAAATACCATTGATTAACAACCTCATAGCAGGTCTGTTTTTAAAGGTTTATAAGTTCCCATTCAATATCAATTTTCCTATGGAGATAATGAATGGAGTTTTTACTTCCGGAAGCCGACTGTTGCACCCAGATGATTAAATGGCATCAGAAATCATGAAACTCACCCCAGTCAGGTTAACACCGAGAATATTAAGGTTCTAATCATTTAAAACTATAGTATTCAGGTCTAATAAATATATAAATAGAGTATGTAAAGGGAAGGGAATTTTACAAATGATATCCATATTAAAGTCAGCAGGAAATGAAAATTCAGTCTATTTTCTAAATGCATGCTATTGATCTTATTGTGAACATAACACCCATGTCTACATTTCATTTATTTATTTACTTATTTTTTGATTTTGTAATTTTTAATCAAAATGACATAACTCAATTTTTTGGTGAAACTACAGACTTCTCTCTGGTGACATATGCACAACTTTTCCAATCATTTAGTCTGCTTAAACTCCGCCCCTTTATTACAACCAACTGCAACCTAACATTCACCATCTTTTATTTTTGTCACAGCCTCCATCCAATCAACAACAGATGGACTGAACCAAGTCCCGGTTTCTCTCAGATGTATGTCACAATAAAAGAAAATATTACAACTTTAAACATATAGGGCCCTATCATACACCCGGCGCAATGCGACGCAAGTGTTTTTTGCTGGTTTCAGCCCGACACAATTATCATTTTCACATCCAGCGCCCACGTTGTTTAAATAGCAAATGCACTCGCACTGGTCTGAAAACTAGGTGTGTTCAGGCGCATTGTTGGCGTGTCGCTATTTTGAGGAAACTTTATTTTTTTCATTTAAAGGGAGCGTTAGTAATATGCCCCTACAGGCGGGTCCACAACATGCGCACACTCTGTTACACACACAGTGACGCATAGCATCATATAAACATGCCAAGTATTAGAAATAAAAGGATTACAATGTAAAAGATTATTATTGTGTACATAAAGATAAAAATGCCTACATGTCATAATAGATCAGAATTGCCTATTTGCAGTAGTGACGAATGAAATTGGCTAATTATTTGACCAAGTATTTAAACTGACTCGCCAGGTTGAGTTTGTCTATATTCCGCCATGTAAATACCAATCCGCCATGGTGAAAGCGCACTTGGGATGTGGATGAAATTATATTTCAAAGTATCGCAATGTTTTACTCCATTAATTTTACTATAATCTGTATTTACATTTTCAAACTGAATATTTTGTTTGGGGGAAAAAAAACACACTCACTCATAGCAAGTGTGTGCAAGGCAAAATAGTCTGTTACATTTGAAGCAAGAACACTGAAATATTTCTATTCAGTAAAAATACAAAATCAAAATGAGCAATCAATAAACTTGTCTAATTTGTAAGGATGTCCATTTGAATCTTAAAGACTGCAATTATTTAGACAAATGAGAAAGAATACGCTCACAATATTCTCATAACGAAGCTTATTGATACATTATTGAATAACCAGGTCACTGCTGATTCCCAACCTTAGCTGAAAAAAAAGAATAACCGTTTCATAACCACAGTAATACATTCCACAGACAACTAGCTCAAATGAGAGAAATGCAGCCTGTTCCAGACATCTCCAGTAAGACTAGAAGGCAACGTCCACATCCCAGCACTACAGACTAGGCCTGAATACCAATCTCCAAATCTCTCCTGCTCTACCTTCTATCATTTCCCCCCTCTTTTTGCCTCTTTCCTCTGTGCGATTGGCAATTTCTGCTTCTGTCTCAGGGGGTGACTTTTCCGCAAGACCAATTTTGTCCTTGCGCAGGATTCAGTCTCACACACACACACACACACACACACACACACACACACACACACACACACACACCTGCTACAGGGGTTTAACCCTCATCAGTTCCTCTGCTCTCTCTCACACTCAGCACAAACTCCCACTGTGGCAATTAGAGAAGTGGTCTTGAGAAAACCCGGAAAGGCGGCACTGCAGGATCCAAATACTTTTCCAGAACCTCTCTCTCTTTCTCTCACGGAAAAGCGAGGAGGCGTAACGTACGAAGAAGAGCGAGTGGGTGTGAGGCTCACTGGGAGGCCAAAAATTTGTAGAGTTAGCCTTACAATGCCCCGGTTCATTCACATTGCCACATTCAGAGTTGAAAGGGAGACTTATTTAAATGATAATGAGGAACAATACATTGGATTTAGTGCTGCAGAGAGAGAGAGGAGAAAAAATCCATTACACCATCCGCGGTTCATAAGCCATGGGGCTGGGCCACATCTAAACACGCTCCCTTAAAAGCCATTATACGCAGCACTCAATGGATTTGCCTAGCACTTAGGACTTCAAAAAAGGATTAAGATGCAGGCTGGGAGAAAATGAGAGAAAAGCAAACGTGAAAGAGGGAGAAACAGGGCGGTATAGGGTGAGCAGGACGGCAGCTGTTTTGGGGTTAACCAAACAACCTCTTTAAAAAGAAATGGGGGTGAACCCACTTTTTAATCCAAGCCCATTTTCACACTAACTTGAACCCCCTTCACCCATCCTCTTGCATCAATCTACACTTCTTGGGCCCCAACAGATTTGGTGACAAGTAGGAGGAGGTGGATTGTTTAGCTACGGACCAGACTATTGGTTAAGATAGGGCAGCGGATGAAAAGAAGCCAATCAGGAAGCAACGGAGCGTGAAGCCAGTGAGCGAACAGACGGCTGAGATGCAGTAGGTGTTGCCGGGTCTCTGTGGGCAGCTTCTGTGACATAGTGGGAGGGTTCGAAACTATCAGTGTCATTACCTTTGTGCCAGATCCACTCCAAATGTTTTGGAAACACAAAAGCTTCTATAGTCAGTTTAGCATATTTCATATGATGCAAACCATAATGAGAGTTTATGAGGCAAACGTATAATTCAATAAATAGTATTTTTGAAACGTCTCTTATGCTCACCACGGCTGCTTTCATTTGATCAAAAATAAGGTACGTGCAGTAAAATTGTGGACATTACAATTTTTAAATGTATTTTATACTTATGATGACAACGCTGAATTTTCAGCAGTGATTACTCCAGTCTTCAGTGTCACATGATCCTTCAGTAATCATTCTAATTCTAATAATGCTGATTTGCTGCTCAAGAAACTTATTTTTTTTAAGGATTCGTTGATGAATAGAAAGTTTAAAAGAACAATTTATTTGAAATAGAAATCCTTTGTAACATTGTAAATGTCTTTACTGTAAATTTTGATCAATTGAATGTGTCCTTTTGAATAGTAGTGTATATTGAAAGAGGGAATTTCCTAGCAACCATCCAGAACACTAGCAATTTCATGATAAAACCACTCAGAACATGTTAGCAACCACGTAGCAACACCTTGACAACAGTCGACAACAGTCCACAACAACCTAACAGTGTCTGTGCCTTTTGAACAGTCAAGCACCACTAATAATTTCATCAGAAAAGGTTGTAGTTATGTTGTTGTGTAACTAGACATCATTCAGACAATGGAATGTTAAAAATAACTTTACAATAAAGGTCTCATTTATTAACATTAGTTAATGTATTACTTAACATGACCTTGACATTAATGTTTTTGCTCACAAGCCACTGTGGCTAGTGGTTTTCCAAAGTTACTAGCCACTCAGCATTTTCACTGGCCACAATTTTGACATTGATACCATGGAGAAAAAAATGCCATATAGATATTTTTAATATTATCTCATGATTGAGAGCAGGTACTGTATATTAGGCTGCTGTCACTTTAAAGGTCCCGTTTTTCGTGGTTTTTTGAAGCTTTGATTGTGTTTATGGTGTGCAATATAACGTGTTCATGTTTCGCGTGTAAAAAAAAACAGTATTTTTCACATAATTTACTTATCTGTATACCGCTGTTTGTACTGTCATAAAAACGGGCTGATCACTTCCTTGTACTATGAAGTCCCTCCTTCAGAAATACGTAACGAGTTCTGATTGTGCCAGCGGTTCCTGTGTTGTGATTCGACAGCTCTGAGCGCACCGTGCCCGGAAAGGTCACGCCTCTTACCATAACGTGGAGATGCACGCGCTCAGTGTTATTGTAAACATGTCTTTAATTTTACCCTATCAATTTGAGCCGGAATCAGACCCGGTGATTGGACTGCGGGATGAAAATAACAGCGTTTCGACGACATGGCGACAAACACACTCTACAAACGCAACTCTTGTGTATTCCTGTGGGCGGAGGTTAGTCAAAAAACTGTTTTAGTGACGTCATTAAAGAAGGAAGTAGAGGGATGTAGTCCAAACTGGCCGTTCGATGTAGGCGACTTCTGTTAAATAAAATCTCTCGCTTGGCATTGAACTTTGAGCTTTAAAATTTTACAGATTTTATTTATACTCTAACAACATCATTACACACTAACTAAAGTTTGAAACATGGGATCACGAAGAACGGGACCTTTAAGACCTGATGCACTGATCCATTATACTGTTACACATTCTTTCTCAAATATTTACGGTCACTTAAACCATAACTGACTATGTTTACGTGAATACTCGCCAAGACCAGCATTTTGACATTATTTTGTGTGTATTTTACTGTTTAAGCGCAATAAGCAGCAAAAATAACTCAATTTTGTCCAGAGAGGCGGCTTTATGTGCACACTCTTTGGTTGCGAGCACAAAATCTGTTGCAATTGCGTGCAACATGCGCAATCCTACACCAAAATGCAAGTACTAACAATATTCATCCGGAGCAAAAAACACGCCACTGCAGAAATCCACCCGCATTTGGCAGGTTAGCGGGTGTTAATGTCAAGCCCTGGTTACAGAACTTATTAATCTTTCTTAACATTAAATAATAAAAAAATAGCTGTTCATTGTTTGTTCATGTTAATTCACAGAGCATTACCTAATGTTAACAAATAACATGAACTGCGATTAATAAATGCTGTATACATACTGTTCATTCTTAGTTCATGTCAACTAACGTACTAAACTAATGTTAACTGATGAAACCTTATTGTAACCAAGATATCTTTTCACTATAAAAATGTCTTTCTACATATGAGCTATTAGTTATTAATGTCATTTTTTCTTTGTGAATACACTAACACATTATACAGTGTTAATTAAGTATGCAGTTCATAAATGTTGAGTGTGATTAGTGTGAACAGTCAGTGATATTCACATCAAGGTCACACAGCAACATCATCAGATAAGAATCTGATTTATTTCCACATCTGATAGTGGCCCAGATCAGAATTGAAAATGTCAGTTGTAATGTCAGAAACGTTCAGTGAGATTTTGGCTATACAGTCTGTCATCCAAAAACCAGATGTGTCACAAAAATCAAATTTGAGCCATATTCAGCTGTGATGCGAATGTAGCCTACGAAAGTATGACACATTAAATAAACTGTACTTCAGTGTTTTCACTGCCTTGTGTTCATTCAAGACAAATGAAAGAAAGCCTTGTCATACTATACTCATTAACGCATTAATACACTGTTTCTGTGAAGTCTTCACAAGAGCCAAAGCCATGCTAAGCAAGTGGACGTGTTACGTTAAAATAAGATCTTAGCAAATGCACGCACCACTAAAGTGGCAAGCCCCCACAATGGCTGTTTTTTTAAATCGCTCCGCGCCTGCCCCCGGTTCTTTGAGACAACGCCATCCCCCTCGTTTGTTTCCATTTCCTTCTGACACTCCGACGACAAAAAAGAAATCCAGTTTTATCCGCCTCTGAAGCGCAGAGATCGTTAGCTAGCGGCGCACACGCCTAAGCGTCTTTGAAGTGAGTATGAAAAGCGTATTTGGTATGCAAAGAAAATTAGCATGTATGGCGAATCACAAGGGAAGATTTTTTACACCATTTAACAATGTGACAGTGATGAAAGATGATCCTGTTTACAAAGCTAGCGTTAGCGTGGCGTCCGGGCCTTGTGCGGCGGGACGCAAACGAACGGGCTCCGCAGATCTCTTGCCGTCTTGTGTCTTTCTCTCTCTCCGAGATGGACAGATAGGCCTACAGATGACATGGATATGGCGCTCTGCATTTTAGCACCATTTCTTTGGCAGGAGATTAGAGGGAAATGTCATATCTGGCACTGTCAGCCATTACAGTCTGCAATTTTCTGCAGTCTTTCAGCCCTCCCTCCCTCTCTCTGTCTGCCCGTTGTTCTGTCGCTTTTTGCTGTCAAAACTGTCAGCCTGGATCACGCTTTTATCTGCCTCGAGCTCGTTTCTCGCTCTTCCTCGCTCTCCCTCTCTGACTTTTTCATGAAAAACAGCCTTTTGCACAAATTCATAAATGATGGCAGTGAAGGGTGGGAGGGGGAAAGCGAAGACTGAAATTTCCCTTCGAATCCTTAACAGCCTAAGCATCACATTTAATCTCTTCATTAAAAACATTTTATTCTTTTCATCATCTTCTCCTCCCTTCATCCTCGGCTCGCTGAGGCGCGCAGCCTCGCCGTTGCCGTATTACGGATCCATCCGAACGAATTTACAGGGGATTTCGGACACGCATTTGACAGGCGTTAGTTAGGGACGCGTATTCAGCTACTCTCTGGGGAATTAGACACAAATTCTCATTACCCCTCTCTCAATCATATTATTTCTTCATTCAAGCGCCAACCAACATCCTATCACTACTTTTTCTCTTCGATACTGCGCTGCATTACTCAGAAACGGCCCCAGCTAGACGTGTGGATTCTTTTCTACAAAGACACTGGTGAGGGTAATGGTCCTAGCTGCCCATGAGTTAACACAAGAGTCGCCTGCCAAAAGACCAGTTAGATCAGTGGTTCTCAACCTTTTTTGACTCCATAGTCCACAACAATATTAGAAGGCCCCCTAACTCTGATTAACTGGATGAGGATTTAAAAGAAACAAATTCTACCCGACAACATTTCTTAGAGCTTGGCATTACTAGAAAAATGTAAATTCATATATTTTTATATATTTTTTATTTATTTATTTATTTATTTTTATACATTTTTACAAACAATACACAAGCAATATATTTTAAATAAGATATTACCACATTTTTAAAATTAGGATATATCCAGATTCCCCCCCAACCCCCCCCCCCCAAAAAGAGCCCCTTGTTAAAAACCACTGTATTAGATGAACGAGAGTTATTCTTTTTTTGCATGTAACTGTACATAAATCAATACATTTGAACTTACATTTTTTCTAAATTTAGAACAAAATATAAAACAAAAATCTCAGAGTATAAAATTTAAAAAATAAAATTAAAATGGAATTAATAATAATAATAATAATAATAATAATACTACAATATAAACCATTTAGCATTATTATATTTAAATACTATGATAATATGCGCAATATAATATACCTATATAAGAATACATTTATCTTTGAGATTAAATAAATAAATACAATAAATAATTTTAAATAACAAATAATAATATGTAATATAATATAATATAATATAATATAAGAATCTGCTTTAAAAATGCAGCTGATTATGGAGTCTAGGCCCATATAAGATGTTTATTGAATTTCAGTTGGTTTTGAAAATGACAAGCACATATCTTTAGAGAGCGCAGGAATACGTTTGCTTCGAGTGACAAACTGCTGTAAGACAGAGCAAGATTGTGCATTAGAACGAAGGTAAGAACAAATTTATGTGCGTACGCACCTGTTGTGTATCCAGCGGGCATTTTGCTTGAAAACCTTTTCTACACACATGTAAGAACTCGGCTGGTAAAGGCAAAATGGACCTCTCCTATTGGTTGTCATGAATACTGATGTCATAATGACACACTTCATTGTGCTTACCTCACTGAGTCGATCTTTAGAGCTGTTCCTGGGTGCTGTGTTCACCTCCGTCTCCTCCATTTTCCTCCCAGCCTGGCTCAGAAGACTCACAGACTAGAGAGAGCAAAGAAGAAAAATAACACTTTAGAAGTAGGACAAAGCTTCATACTGCTGTTGTAACCCTTATGAAAGCAGCCGATCTAGAAAACCTGGGTCTTCACGCATGTTTGGAGCACCACTGTAAAATAATGCACTCAGAGCCATGTTCTCTCAGGGAAACAAAGTCTTTGTTGGACTGGACACTACAAGACAACAGAAAGACATCAAAGAAACAATATTTTAATCAGCTGACAACTAAACAAATCTGAAAGGTGATTCTTTGGTCTGTTTGCTTTGGAAATTTTAGGCCCTACTTCCCAAGAGGTGCCTAGTTGTGTCTGGAACCAGGGCATTGTTGTCTTACTACTTTTATCCGGTGCACCCAGAGCAGTAGGCCGTGAAAACCCAAGGGAAACCCAATGTGAGTTGAGGGCAGGTGAAACTGTGAAACTGTGAAATGTAGCCAGCCTTATGCATTCCTGCGATGAGATTGGTGGAAGAGCTTTGGAATGCTCTTAAGACTCCCCTGTTTGACCTGCATTTGAAGATCCACTGATTTGAATGCATGCAAAAGGGCCACGGCTCACCTGCCAATGACATTCACTGACCTTGGCCATCTGCAGATAAAGAAACATGTGAAATGATTCAATACAGATAGATCTGTATTTTTATCTAAAGGCTAGGCCACATCATTTTCATTACTTTAGCTTACACAACAGTATTCAAGGTCACAAATCTTAGTTTGAACAGATAAGTATGTGTACATAAATATACATTTAAAGGTGCTAAAGAGGATGTTTTGTTTTATACATTTTTGCAATATTACTTGAAACTGTCTTTACTAACTGATAAAAGACTATTTATTAGGTGCACTGAAAGTAATAATATTAATATACATCATCTGTGCACGAGGTAGGGCCTTAAAAACATCAGCCAATCGTTTACGCGATCATCGCGTAAACGATTGGCCCTCTGGCTTGTCAATCACTGCCGTGACGTTCCTTTTGAGAGACGAGCGCGGCTGCGCGCTCCAGTAACTTTCCACACTCTACAGGCGCCTCATGCAATGTTTTTGTCAGGAGACAGGAGTAACAACTGCAGATTATGAGTTACCTGCGGTGAGTCCGACATAATGAATCCACTAACACGACACAGCGAATGCCGGTGGTAAACACTCGTGTTCCAATACGAGTGTTTACGAGTTTTGGGAGGCGTTCCTTTGAAATGTGTTGTGAAGGAGGGGGGTTGTTCTTACGCATGCGCTCATTTCAAAAACTCAGTAACAGTCTTTGGATTCTCAGTCGACGAAAAAATCCTCTCTATCACCTTTAAAATCTATTCCTATATACTATATATATCCATGAGTGTATGTGCAAGTTTGTTTGTTTAGCAATACTTTGTTTCCGTAAGTTAGCTAAACCTGATCTTGGGATATCTTCAAAAGTATGACAAAAGTAAATTTGTACAGCTAGAACACTGTATTTGTCAGAACGATCTAAACTATCTGTTTTATGTAGTATATGTATGTATGTATGTATGTATGTATGTGAGAATGTGTGTGTATTACTCCAGCAACTCTCGTGTGTGTGTCACAAGTGGCTTGCAAGGTCTTGGCCCCAGTCTCCAGATCTCTACTCTAATTTAAACAGATCACTGCTACAATTAACCTTTCTGCTAAATATCAATTATAGCCCCAGGCAGAGCAGAATTAAAATGGTCATCAGCTAGTCTGACAGGTCCTGCATTCTGCCACCACCTGGTCATCGTTTCCCCATCCCTTCTTCCCAGAGGACGCACACAAGCCCCATTTAATTACCAGAGCCAATACTGAGCCAGCGCTGGAACAACACTGTGCCAGCGCTGGATGATTGGCGCAATGAATTACCATTCAGTTGAGGTCAGAAGCGAAAAAAGCTGGAGTGATACGACCTAGGCACAACGCTGGCACTATGTTGAGGATTTCCAAAAAAAGAGCTGCAGGTGGGCCTAATCAAGTCAGAGTAATTTGCCGTAGTCAAGACAGGGGCTCGATTCTGTCAGAAAAGCTGACAAGCTAATCAATCCCGCTATCTCAACGTAATCGGCAGGGCTGCTTAGAGAACCGCACAATTGCTTGTGTGTGTACTTGTAAAAGCAGGCAAAAAAAGCAGGGGTCTCTGTGTGTGCTATGCCAAAACCTGGTTTTGATTTGTTTACAGAATACAATATGAAAATAAATGATTTCAAAAATACCATCTTCACTGATGTGGAAACAACCACCTGATTTTGGACTTTGTCACACTTTTTTTTTTTGGATATATTTTGTGCATTTTGTGAGACCTTACATCAAATAAAGATGGATTTTATTCGGTTAGCATTCTCAAGGTCTCAACACAGACAGCCGAAGGTTTTGCAGGTCTGCCCCAGAGAGGCGAATCATGCAAAGTGTTTGAAATGCACTTTAGTACTCCTGTGTTTGTGTTTTTTCTAGTTATGGATTCATGTCTTGTTTAGAAGTGGAGCAAGGTCAAACATGTTGACTTTAAGAATCTGTAATGGACACAATCTTGGTCATTTGTCTCCCATTTTTCTGAAATATGTAGAGAATTCAAAAACAACATGAGGTCAAAAGATCATATTTACATAACGAACAACCTTAGTCCTAATAGACAAAATCAAGTCCTGCTCTACATTATTTCCCATTAAATAGTGTGAAATGTGTTGTCTTACAACAGTATAAGGTTGTACAGGCTATAGGAGGAAGGGGGAGGAACAATAAAAAACAAAAACAAAAATAAATAAATAAAAATCATGTACTTACAATAACAAAATGTTAGACACTTTATACATTCAACAGCCATAGCTTTCCCTATGTAGTGGAAGGAGCTGAACATACTAAAGCTAACATCACATCATGTGTTCCTTCAAGTACAAAACTTTAAAATGCAAACACTAGATGGCAGTACATAGTTTATAGTGCAAGTACACAGTAAAATTGCCTACTTCTCACTTCTGAAGTTGTGATTACAAGCTTGTCGCATTCAAGTGCTTTGTTGTCAGAAAGAACATGAATAATGGAAGACACCAGGTTTATTCTTGCCTGTTTAATGGGAAAATCTTATTAAAGCCAAAATGATATTTAACGTCCCATTCATATGCACTACTTTAAAGGAACACTTCACTTTTTTTTTTTTTGAAAATAGGCTCATTTTTCAACTCCCCTAGAGTTAAACAGTTGAGTTTTACCGTTTTCGAATCCATTCAGCCGATCTCCGGGTCTGGCGGTACCAATTTTAGCATAGCTTAGCATAGTTCATTGAATCTGATTAGATCGTTAGCATCTCGCTCAAAAATGACAGAAGAGTTTCGATATATTTTCTATTTAAAACTTGACTCTTCTGTAGTTAGAAGACTGATGGAAAATGAAAAGTTATTTTCTAGGCCGATATGGCTAGGAACTATTCATTCCGGCGTAATAATCTAGGAGCTTTGCTGCCGTACCATGGATAGAAAACCGCAACTTTTGCTAAGCTATGCTAAAAGTGATACCGCCAGACCCAGAGATCGGCTGAATGGATTCAAAAACGGTAAAACTCAACTGTTTAACTCTAGGGGAGTTGGAAAATGAGCCTATTTTCCAAAAAAGCAGAGTGTTCCTTTAAGGACAAAACAAGGCCATGTAGCCTAGGCGGCTGGTCTCGTTTTGCTCTCGCGGTACTTTGATGGCACATGTGATCGTAAGGCGGCTGCAGTGCCGATCAAAGTCAGACAAATTTTCTAACCAGAATGTATTGCTTTTGTAACATTAAGTCGAACAAGCCTTATGGCACACCCAACTCTGTAACTTCCCAGTGGTAAATTCGACTTGAGAGGGCGTTCACGTCCAAATTTTAACTAGGAAACTCGTATTTACGATAATTCCAAAAGCATGTGAAGGCAGCATCACGACTCAGGTTGGCAAGAAAAAGTGCCAAAGCTGTTTAGTGAATTCACCCTTCAAATTTCCATACTCTTAAATTGTTTAAAAGGTCCTCAAGTGTTTTAAGTTTGTCTAGACAATTGGTGGCTTACACATGCTAGCATAGCTACAAGCAAAAAAGAGAATATTACACCAAAGGATAGAGGAACTGTAGAGCAAAAAGAGATGAAACAAGACAGAAAAAGACAGTAAAAAGAATGAAAGGGCTAGTAGAGGCCGTGAACGTATTCATGCCGGGCACTTAGGGTAAAACCCCTCTCCTACACGCTGCCGAATCCCTGCCCTGAAGGGAGGAGTGGCGGGCAGGCGTGCTGAGAGCCGTGCTGGGGTGAAGTCTCTCTGTTTTGTTATTCTGCTCTTTTGATCCTGTCTAACCTCAAAGGGCCTGCCGTCTCCAGCCAAGAGCCCCTGAGCCGCCACAAGTCCCACCTCCATTAGCACGAGAATTTCACCTCCGCCTCGCCCTTGTTCTCTCCCTCCTTCCATTCCACCTCTTCTCACTTGTACTTTATCTCAGCCACACTGGTCCTCTCTCACTCTCGTCTTCACCTGTCAGCTGTTTTCTCTCAATCCCTGCTCAGGAATCAAGCCCTGTCAGTCCTCATTACCCCCCGCCCAAGTCTCAAACTCACCACCCTCCCCCTTCAGATGAAAGCTCTCCGTTGCTAGCGGCGAGGGGCGGGCTGGGAGAGCGTAACAGAGGGCAGGCTCTGGGGACACAGATCCTTCCCCTAATTTGCTGGAAAAAGTGTCCCGCACTAGAGGAGCCTCACCTCTATTAACCCAAAGCGAGAGTGAAAGAGAGACAAAGAGGGAACGAGACAAGAGGCACAGAAAGAAAGAGAGAGAGAGAGAGAGAGAGAGAGAGAGAGAGAGAGAGAGAAAATGGGTGGGCGACAGTGGCACTTCTACAGTGGCTCAATCTCCAGGCTCATTATCCCCGAGCTGCCCCAGAGCAGAGCAGAGCGCTCGGAGCATGGCAGGGCCACAACAGGGCCAGGGGCCAAATGGATTCATCTGCTCTCATTTGCTCCTGTCTCAGCAGAGGCAGCTGCTCAGAGAGAGGCAGACTGAGTGAGGGAGGAAAGGGTGGGAGTATGGGAGATTTAAGGCTTTGTATTCTGTCGCAGAATAGCGCCACCTGTCTCTTCTGTTATAACATTAACACAGACTCGAGGAACATTTTAATAATTTATGCAAAAGTAGTCCAAGCCATGACGTAGCAATTACTTTCTCATATAATACCGTTCAAAAGTTTGAGGTCAGTACGTTTTTTTATTTTTTTTTTAATGTTTTTTATGAAAGAAGTCTCACCAAGGCTGCATTTATTATTAAAATACAGCAAAAACAGAAATATTGTAAAATATTATTACAATTTAAATTAACTGTTTTCTATTTTAATACATTTAAAATTTAATTTATTGCAAAGATGAATTCAGCAGCAGCATGATCCTTCAAAAATCATTCAAAAATGCTGATTTGGTGCTACAGAAACATTTATTTTAGGGCTGCAACGATTAATGGTTTGCAAAATAAAAGTCTGTGTTTACGTAATATATATGTGTGTGTTCTGTGTATATTAATTATGTATATATAAATACACACATATATATTAAGAAAAATGTTATATTTATATATAAAATATTTGTTTATATGTAATATATATAAAATACACGCATTTTTCTAAACTTTATACCTGTATGTGTGTGTATTTATATATATATATATATATATATCATTATTATACACAGAACACACACATATATTACATAAACAGACTTTTATTTTGCAAACGATTAATCACGATTAATCGCGATTAATCGTTGCAGCCCTAATTTATTTCATTACATTATATTCATTATCATTACATTATTATCAGTGTTGAAAATAGTTGTGCGTCAACAGCAAGAAAAAGTGCCAAAGCTGTTTAGTGAATTCACCCGTGATACATTTTCACATGAACAGATAAATATAAAAGTTCTAAAGAACAGTATTTATATGTAATATAAATCTTTTGTAACACTATAAATGTCTCTACTGTCATTTTTGATCAGTCTTGATCTTGCTGAATGATCTTGCTGAATGAAACAACAACAACAACACTGAAAACTTTTGAACTGTAGTGTAGGGGTCACACAAGCTGAAGTTAGAACTAACTAGTGATTGATTAGTTATATACGTAATGGTTAGTCACCCAAGGTTACTGGCTTGGCCGATAACTAGATGTTCCTGAAAAATGCCAAAAACAATCAACATTTTTGGTTTTCATATATTGTGAGGGTGAATTTTGCAAAGTCAAATTGGACACAAAAAGCATGGGACTAGAAAGCAGTCTTGTTATTGTTAAATAAAAAAAAAATAAAATTAAATAAAAAAAAACGTTTGGTAATTGAAATAATATATTAATATTAGATGAAAAACTTGAGCTTAAAGGCACCATATGTAAAATTTTTGCAGTAAAATCCAAAAACCACTAGGCCAGTGTTATACATTTTGTTCAGTTGAGTACTAATTGCATGCGATTCATCAGAACAAGCCACCTAGCAATTATAATATTCTAAAATCGATCTAGTTTACTGCAGTGTGCAACAACTGTTTCACAGCAGCCGCCGAGCGTACACACAGACTTATAACATCATTTTCAACAGAGTCAAATGTATCTAATATGATAAACAGTGCTATGTTACCCCACATACGCTTGACCGGAAGAAGCGGAAGCGGCATAATAAAAGTTCCACTGCTCTCAAGCCATGTGTCACATTCGTCTCTCATTAGCAATCTTTCCAGCGGCCTCGTTCAGCTCCAACATCATTTGGCCCTGCATTATTTCATACATCATTTGGCCCTGCACTGCTTCATACTACAGTAACGTTAATAATCTCATCCATGAACATGATTTCTGCTCGAGTCCCATCACGATTCTTATCCACTGGCTGTGAGGTGAAGACAACATTTCCCAAGATTCTGTGCTCAAACTCGGCATCATCAAGTTACGCCTTTGTTTTGAATTGGTGACCTCTAGCGGCGAAAAATCAACATATTGTAGCTTTAAATGAAAATCAGACATGTTGCTTTGGCAGCTATCTAAAATAAACAAGTTGAAATACTAAAATTATTAAAACTAAAAACTGAAAATAATAAATAAAAGCTCATTGAAAATATCAATACTATAATAGTACATAAAAAATAGCACTGGTAGGAAGTTGTTTGCCAATGACAACAATTATACAAAAATATTTGTTCACAGAATGGCTGTGATTGTCCAATCAGAATCAAGTATTCCAGCCAGTTTGTTTGTGATGACATCATCAACCATCTACATAATCTCATCACCATGTGACCTTCTCCTCCTTCCCGGACACACTAACCTAAACAAACCTTTTGGGTTGGACTGCATCCCGAGGACACAACGCTATATAGACTAAATGGATTCCTGCTTTTATTACAATGAGTCCCAGAGTATCCATTAAACGTCTATCATCACTGTGCATTGTTCATAGCTCAGTGTGATTGATGTCCACATTATGTGGCCAAATGTATTACACAAGGCTCAAAACCCCAACATGCATTCGTGCTTTCCAGTAAGATGGGGGTTGCACAGAGGCAAATTTACACAAATGCCGGTTCTACGGTAAGCTATTTGCATTTTCGTTCACCCTAGAGGGCAAGAAACAAAACTTTGCATTGTGCTGTGAGTGGAAATCACTGACACAGATGGAATCAAAGCAAACAAAAGCAGAAGTTCATTAAAGTCAGGCTGTTAAATACATGCTGTATGTGCGAATGATGCCCTGCATCGGCTGACACACACAAACATAAAGCTAATAATAGCAATGGTCACACATTCAAGAACGGATTGCCAACAAGAAGTGGCTTTCGTAACTCATTTTACTTGCATAATGTGACAAATATCAGAGTCAAAAAGGATATTCGATTAGGAAAAAAGGGACTTTTTCTCAAAAACATGATTTTTTCTATCAGGAATTGACTAGACTATGAAAAAAAAATTGTCCCATAGGTGGACACCAAGGTAACTTAGGTAGCACATAGAAAATGTATTACAAAAACAAGGTAACACATTTAAAACAAGATTCAATTAGTTGACATTACTTAATGCATTGGATAGAGTATAATGATTTTTCTGCAGCATTTATTTGTCTAGAAGCAGACAAATCAAGTCTGCTTTATTAATGTTCAAAATTCAGTGTAAAGATGTAATGCTGCATAAAAGCCTGATTAAATTATGCCTTCTCTGGCATAATTTGTAAATATACCTTTGTTCACTTGTAATTAAATTAACATTAATATAGTTCATTTACATTTATACAACTTGAAATGTCAAAAATGCGTTGGTATATGTTGAAATTAATGCAAAATAACATATCCAAACTAAATAAATGCTATAAAAGTATTTTTCACAGTTATTTCATGTTAGCTATTGCATTAAATGGATAGTCCAACCAAAAATGAAAATCCTGTCATCATTCTTACCTTTTTTTACGTTTTAAACATGTATGCATTTCTTTGTTCTGCTGAACAAAGAAAATATTTTTGAATAATGTTGATTGTTGAAGAATGCAAACTGTTTTGGTTCCCATTGACTTATTACTATACTATTGTATTTTTTGTCTATACAATGGAAATCAGAAGAAACAAAACTAAACTGTTTTGGTTACCAACATTCTTCAAAATATAATAATTGTAAATCATCCAGGTTTGAAATGACATGAGGGTGAAAAAAAGTGATGACAGAATTTTCATTTTTGGGTGGATTATCCATTTAACTAATATTAGCAACCCACAATAGTTATCTATCTTGACTTTATAGATGTTCACACACAGTCCATAGACATTTAAAGGAACAATTTTAGCTCTGTTGCATAGAGAGAATTTTTTTTACAACAATAATACATTATAATAAGTTCTTATTTTCAAATACATTAGTGAAAAGGTTTGATGCACGCCTCATTTCAGCACTGAGATTACTGATTGGAGCATGACGACTGGCCCCAACCAATCAGAGCTGCCCTTATTTCTTTGACAAAACAGATTTGCACATACTAAGTACTTTTGAAAGACAGGGCCCCATATGGCCTTATATCATGTTCAGTGGTGTCTTTACCCACTGACCCCGGGTCCCTCGAGGCCCCTGGGTTAATGAAGGGGGTAGATCAGTGGTCCCTATGGGCCTGTCTGTCTGTCTGTCTGTACACCCCAGTCCTATTTTCCACTCCCAAGCCATATGCCTTGGAGACCGAGGCACAGATATGACACATGGGCTTAAACATGAGCTCTCCTCGTCTCTGCCACCAACTGTCTCGGGGGGCACCGCGGGCCTAACCAATATACCGAAATACATACACAACACCAACACACAGAGAGACACATGTGACACCTGGAGGGCAATTAGACCACATGTCGCCCCAAGTGTTTACCTAAAATACACTGCGGCCCTGCTGCTTCCCAGGATGCACCTCTCCCTCCGCTATTACAAAGAAAGCAGAATGAAACAAAAACACTTTCGAAAAAACAGATTACCAAAAACAAAAAGTGGTATGTGTTTATTTGTCAACATTTCTAATGTGGCAGCAGACGCTGTTTTTCCACCTTCACTCGTAACAAAATTTTCAACTTGAAACTTGAAAGAAGAAACGTGTTTTGCAAGATGTTATGAAAACTAATGGGGCAAATTCAAATAAGGCGTCTTTGTGATGCAGCCCACTTGGTTTGCTCATTTGCAAGGCAAAATCTCAGCTTTAAATTCTTTACAAAGACAAAAAGGCCCCCAGGCTAGTGCAGAAACATCTGGTGCTAAACAAACGTTTCAGCGTTCATTTGTAATGTACACGGCTTGCTACAAGAGTGAGCTGTTAAAATGGCTGCGGTGTAAATTGGCTCCATCAACACAATAACACTACACCTGCTGAGAACACTGGCTGTTAGAACCAGTGAGAGTAAAGCATTAATCCAGCTGTGACAGGTAAAATCTATGCAAAATACACTGGACTTTGACAACATACCCAAACTTGCGGCTGGTAGTTTGTTAAAGACACTTTTATTAACACTAATAAAAATGTACCATGGTACTGAGATATTCTTTAAGGCATCCTGTAAATACCTTAATTATTAATATTACACACACAAAAAAATGGTTAGTACACTGAAGGTATCATGTGTTAATACTACTGTATTGTACTTTGATTTATACTATAGTATTGAAATTCATGTACCATGGCTTTACATAGCTAACCAAGGCATTTCCAAGAATACTGTAGTACTGCTGTAATATGGTTTTGGGAATGTACCATGGTAGTATTATGTTATATACCATAGAATTTTAGATTTAAGATTTAAAAAAAGTACTTTTATTCAGCATGTATGCATAACATGATATAATGTATAAAATATAATGTTATAAAATATTTATATTTCAGATAAATGTTCTTTTGAGCTTTCCATTTATCAATGATTCCTGAAAAATATATATCACAGTTTACAAAAAAAAAAAAAAAAATTAAACAGCATTTTCAACATTGATAATAATAACAAATGTCATGACAACTCTCGTAGTGTTTGACATGGTAATGGGTATGTTGATATGTTTGGTCTTGGCGGAATAGATCCGTTACGCTGCTGCTGCTTTTGGATATTGCTGGTGCTGCTGCAGAGTAAGTACGGGACTTGCTACTGCCAAAACACACATGACACGCTGCTGTGAGCTAGTAAGACATGCTGCTGCTGTACAATATAGCGTACATTAATTACCCAAAGCAGATCTATACAGGTGGAGCTGGGGAAGGTTTCTGAAAGCGTGCTGCAACTGCTACAGCAAACGCTGACCAAATATTTGAAGGTTGAACAGCGAGCTCATTGCCTATTGATACAGCAGGAACCAAGAGTTTCATGACAGAACTTTGTATAAAATTAAATTTTAGATAAAGAAATGTATTTATTTATGCTACATTTTCACATTACCTCACTACCTTGCATGCTTAATTCATAAAAGTGATCTTTGAAATGAAAAAAAATATATATATTGTCTGTTGTTTGGCATGTTGGTTAGGGTTAAAATGCTTATAGTTTATTTGTCACACTGTAAATGGAAGGTCACGTCAAGTGAATTACTTTTTTGAGCACCAAATCAGCATATTAGAATGATTTCTGAAGGATCATGTAACACTGAAGACTGGAGTAATGATGCTGAAAATTCAGCTTTGCAATCAAAGGAATAAATTACATTTTAAAATATATTACAACAGAAACCACTCATTTTAAATTGAAATAATATTTCACAATATTACTGTTTTTACTGTATTTCTGATCAAATAATTGCAGTCGTTGTGAGCATAAGAGACTTCTTTCAAAAACATTTTAAAAAATCTTACCAACCCCAAAATTTTGAACAGTAGTGTACATGTACTAAAACTCATAACAATGGTAATCTAAGCTACTTTCAAGAATACCAGTCAAAGAACTATGGTAACATGTCTAAAAACATGACAATTCCATGATACTTTTGGGTATCTTTCTGAAGGGTGGATAGAGAATATCAACAGCACTTTAATCCCAACAATGATGTGTAATACTGTCCAATTGCTATTTTTATTAGAAATCTACAACCTGTTATCGCCTCTCACAGAGATATTTTCTGAGTGTGACATTCACACTACACAATGACAGCTGATTAAAACCTACAGTTTTAAACAGGACACACAAGATGCCACATATCCTTTTAATTAAATCAGGCACAGTTATCACTTAAGATGTGGCTATATGAGTGCTAATTCTTTCACTGTTTCTTTTAAAAAAAAAAAAAAAAAAAAAAAAAACTGATCTACATTGCTAGTTCTTTAAATTTTTACTCAAAGCAACAATGGACTCAGCTCTTAAAATGTTTCTACTAAAACCAAAGCTAGTTACTAATGAACTGATATTTTATTCTCAGGGTTTTTTTGGTTGTTTTTTTTAAATACTAGATACTGAGACAGCAAAATATAGTACTGGCCATAAGTTTAAGAACAGGCCATTCAATCACTTCATATCCAAAGCTGGTGTTGTTGTCGGGTTTTTTTTTTTTTTATTGGTTTGTTTTGTTTTGTTTTTCCCAGTGACAAGAAGTGACTAAGTCTTTATGAGTTCATTGAATCATTTACTCAAATGATTCATTCAAACACACCGATCCATTAACAAACAAAACAAGTGAGTCATTGGCTGTATTTAAGTCCATTTGTCATGCCCTTCCCTCGCTATTTTCCCTTCGTCTCGAATGTACATCATTGCTTACATTGAACGAGTGCCCACTACTGACGGAACCCTTGAGACGTGTTTAAATGGAACACCCTAAGCCCTGGGATCTGCAATGGAGCTGATTTATTATTTACATTTTTTTCCTTATGAATTTGTTTTATGCACCATTCTATTGGCCTGTATGTCTGTTGGAGAAAATATAAAAAATTACACAAAAATTACAATACAATAAACTATAACTGTGTAAAAAAAACATCTCAGGGTAGCTACAAGTATTACCTAGTTAAATGTCAAAACTCCAATTTCATACACTAGAGTTGTGTGGGGTGGGGGTAAATTAAGCGTATTCTGCTGTGACGACACACTAGTGTTGCATTGTGGTCTATGGATCTGCCTGAAGTGTACATATAGAGTGTACTCAAAATCGAGGGGTCGAGGGTCTGTCCAAATACACTTTGCTCGCCTGCTTGACGAAGTTAATTGCACTTCAAAATGGTGGCAGGATTTCCCCTGTGGGGAAGTGCTTAGGGAAGTTTGCAAGTGTATGTCTAAAAGTTAACCCTCTGGAGTCTGAGGCTGATTTGGGGCCTGGAGAAGTTTTGACATGCCCTGACATTTGTGCTTTTTTCAGTTGTTCATAAACATATTAATGACACAAGTGTCATTACACTGTATTCAGCACAAACTAGGCTACCATAATATGTGAGGAACATGTATGTACATGTTTGTGTTTTTGAAGGAATAACGTTTATGCGTGGTTACTGAAAAAACAAAAAACTTAAGTCACTGATATAAGGCCAATAAAAGTATATTAAATCTGTGTTCACAAGACTTTTGGGTATTGAAGGTTGTAGACTAGAGTTTTTGCTTCAAAATTGTGTAAAAATTATGCTGACTACTCTTTCATTTATAACAATATACTGATTTAGTTTTTGTAAGACACTTTTTGCCAAGAAACACGGTATGCGAGGAGGCGTGAATCTCCATGAATAATGGCTCATTCTCACCTGTGAAGACAAAAGAATTGAATAGTAATGACCTGAAAAGACTTGCATATTAATGAGGCATTTCAGTCAGGTAGGCTGTGAAAAAAAACTTCTGTGATGTCTCAAGCCCATCATGGTATATGAAACATACAGAAAAATGTTATTACAATATAAAATAATGGTTTTATATTATACTTTAAAATATAATGTATTTCTGTGATGCAAAGAGTCTGAATATAGGCTTTTAGTTTAAAAGCATGCACATTTGGAGAAATATAGGATTCTCATATGTTTATGTCAATTTTCTATACAGAGGAGTTATTTTTTATTTAATATTCATTGTTATCTCTATGAGCGCTGGTGTTTGCAATTCATACTGCAGCCGGAGGGCGCTCTGTGCATTTTAGTCCACAAATTCACCTAAGAAGAAGACGATATTCCATGAATGGTGTTTACCAATTCATACTACAGCCGGAGGGAGCTAAAGAAACAAAAACTCACTTAAAACTTATCAATAGAAGAAAACAAACAGGAATTTACTGCATGTCTTCCAGAGATCGCTAACCATGGCTTTTTCATCCAGATAAACAATTTTCAAGGCAATAAATACACGATTGAGATGATGAATGCATGTGTTGTCTCTGAATTTGCCTGTGAATAGCGCTGGCTCCGTGGGCGTGGCCGCATTAGTGGGTAATGAGCTGAATCACGGACTTCTGACATGGCTCTCTTTTCATACAGATTACATAAACACAGAATGTTTGTTTTCGATTTGACTTGCACGATTTAAAACCTGACATTTCAACGTTTTGTTAGACATAAGTATGAATTTTTTGTGATTAGTATTCACTAAGTTACACTTCATTTTCTGAGAACTATCAGATTGGACTTCGTTCAGAGGGAGATGAGAGATCACGCATCATGTTAGTTTTCTTTATTTTACAAAAAGCACAACATTTTGTTTTTACTCTGAGTGTATACAAATAAAAGGAGATATTCTATAGTTTCAATTGATGTATTACTTATGTCTCTATGACAACAAATGACAGAGTATTTTAAGTCTGTTTTGCTGCAATGTGAAAAAAAACCTGCAAAACGCGTCGGCGCGTTTTTAGACCTCAGAGTGTTAAATAAGTGCAATGTCTAAGAATTAAACACAGTCATTGAATTGCTGACTCAACTGATTTGGTCATGAACTCTACTATTTTGTGTGGCTTACAAAAAAATGTAATAATTTGACAACTTATAAAATATACAATTTAATGATTAAAAAAAAAATAAATAAAATGTTTAAAAATCTTGTAATTCAGACTTTTTATCTCACAACTTCTAGTCTGGCTATCACCAGACCAAGCTCAATTTAAAATTGAACATTGGTCTGGGGAGTTTGCTATGTATTTCATACTGCACAAGAGGCGTGATCAACGAACATTAGTCACGCAATTGGATAGTCCTTCAACCAATCAGATCAACGATCCGGGTGACGTACTTTGCAGAGCGATGCGAAAACTCCAGACAGGTTTACTGTGTCTCTCAATCAGCTCCCTAGTTCAGTAGTCAGGGCACTGATCAGGGAATCAGCCACATTCACTTGCATGATATACTGATTCACGACCTAGGGAGCTGATTGAGATGCAGGTTTAGTTTGTAGCATTGATCCGCGGTTTGCAGAAGCAGCGATGGCATCGAGCGATTTTTGCTGGTTGTGCAAAAAAACATGAAAGTGATCGGTATTTACACCCACTCGAGCAATTTGTTTGCTAACTAAAGAAGTCATTCAGCATCGTCGAGAGTTTAAAAGGCTCTGATACTGCTCTGGTTCAGTGTAAATGAACGCGGAATACAGCCGCCCTAAACTACGTAATTGTCATGACAACCAAAAAGAATTCCAGTCAGCTCAGGCGGCGCGAGATTAAAGAAGCAGGGAGACGAAACATATAACGTTAGAGCAAATAATAAAAATATTGTCTACCATCAAGCAGTGGCGAGGCCAGAAATCTTCAAGTGGGTGGACCTTGGTGAAATAGGGTGGACCTCTATTTTTTTTCTAATATATATATATATATATATATATATATATATATATATATATATATATATATAGCTTGTTGTTTATTCACTTCATTTTATTATCACGGGAAATGACGTGGATGATATGTGAATCAGTGTCCACCATTTTGCGAGCAATAAAGAAAAGTGCCACGTCGCAATATTGAAAATATTTCCATTTTAAACCAATGAAGACGAGCCAGGAAATCACACAACCAATGTGCAAACTTTGCGTGAGAGTTATGTGGGTGAAGAAGTCTCAAACTCCAGTCAATTATTCACTACAGAAACAAAGTAAAAACCTGACTTGAGTTTTTGGCATCCGACGCTGCAATAACGGCGCATATTCTCTTAGAGATGAGAGATGACTCTAATTTATTTTCTTAATATTTCTCTTGTGGCCCATAGTGAGAAAAAAGGTTTCGTTAATTTGAGAAGTATTTCGTGTTAAACAAGTTGTTCTTTAAATGAGGAGCTATCTAATTAATATTTTATTGTCCTCGCAGCGCGTCGGTTATGCGGTGATGCGCTATGATATCGCGGGGCAAATTAATTGCAATATTAATTTAATAATAAAAGTAGCATGATAATAATAAAAAAAAAAAAATTAATAGCCCTGCATGCCCATCCACTATATGCCACTGTGAAGGAATAAACGGCATTCGGACTCGGCATCAAATCGATCCAAATTCACGCACAGACCGTTCAGTGTTTAGTACTGCAATGTCCGAGTCTCTCTTGTCTCATGTCTTTTCAGTCGGCGCAAGCAAGAAACATTTACTAGACCGTGGACTAGCTTTGACTCCCTGAACAGTGTCCGCAGCCGAATTTTTATGACCATGGACGGTGCGCGTGTGCATGCGTCCGAACGCGTCTTTCCGAGCTCATGGGCAAAGTTGAAAGGCCCGCGCGCTCAAGGGCAAATGAGTATCTTAGAAAGATTTGCGCGCTCAACTGTGCGCGAGACGGAGGGGAACGTGGGAAAAGAAGTAGGCTATACCCGGGCCTTAACCGCTCCAAATTAGTGGACTGGAGCTGACGGATCACATCGGGAATAACATGGGGGGGCATTTGCTTGTTTGGAGAGTTACCGTCATAATGGTGTGGGGGAAGGATACTGAACCAAAGCTCGATTTAATTTAATTGTCATTACTTCATTTTTAAATTGGTTACACACAGATGACTACCACAGAATACATTGTTACTGTTGAATAAATAGGCTAATCAATCACGGTAAAAATTAAAACAAACCGGCACACGTAGGCTATTATAAGCGCGACTCATGGACGGTGACGCACGCTGCATAGAAACAGCTGCCGCCGCGACTCTGGAAAGCTGAGTTTACCGGCGCAATATAAACATATCATGTTATATGTACTTTTAATAATACATTTTTCAAATCATATATAGGCCTTCGCAACAGATATGACTATTTCCAGACCCAAGTAGTGTCTGGAAATAAAATGAAATATTCTGGCACCTTTGATTGGGTGGGCCAGCCATCAATCTGGGTGGGCCAGTGCCGCCCTGGCCCTTCTGTAGCCTCGCCACTGCCATCAAGGGGCATTTAAGTAAAATAGTCCTGTACTCACATCGTGAAGCAAACCACCAAAATAACAGCAGAGAATCATTGTGTGTCATTAATCGTTGTTTGTAATCTTCCTATGAAGAGACTGTCGGCTCAACGCTCTGCTACATTTTTCTCAGATAAGGCAAATGCTTAACACAATCGGTGTCACTGTGATTGTGCATTGTTATTTTGGAGTGACGGTCGTGTGAGAGACGGGTAGATCAGATAGAGTTTGAAAGCTGCTTGCCGTCGCTTCTCTATCATCATCGTGTTATACCCGCCAATAGCGAGCAAGGTGGATAAGCCAGTCTGTGATTGGTTCCCACAAAAGTGTAACAGCGCAGCAGAAATGAATGCACGGGTTTCCAGACTGAGTTGCCGAGCGAAATCAAATCGCCGGCAGATCAGACTGGGTTTACCCAGACTACACAACTTCCATAGTTTGATCATAACACCAATAAAAATATAATAGCATGTGCACAGAGTGTCTGCATCAGGGGTGTCCAAAGTCAGTCCTGGAGGGCCACTGTCCTGCAGAGTTTAGCTCCAACTTGCCTCAATACACCTGTCTAGAAGTTTGTATTATGCCTGGTGAGACCTAGATTAGCTGGTTCAGGTGTGTTTAATCATGACAGTGGCTGTCCAGTAGCAGGATTGGACACCCCTGGTCTACATGAAAAACAGTCAGAATGGTCCTAGCATTGCATCAGACTGAGTGAAAACGTGAGTTTGTGTTTAGTAAGACACAAATAAATGTCTTTCCAGATTCTGTGTAATGCTGCCTGAAAATTCCTCCCAGTGGACATACGTATGTGTGCATACATGTGTCCAAAAGACTTGACTGTGTGAAACAAATATTCAGCCTAGCATTTTTTTGTCAGGCACAATCCTGGCCAATCCTACTCATCTTTCCAGTGTATGGTCTTTTTCATCCAGGACTGAATCCACAAGCTCAGATGGACATCAACAGAGCAAATGAAGCAGCCTGCGATGATGTCTAAAACAGAGGCAGCATGTAAGAATGTAATCTATAGGGGAAAAAATATGGCAGGCGTGACAGCATCCCAAAATGCATGCTGGGATACACTACATATGTGGTAACATGACCCGGATTTGAAGCTGCATAATCTGTCAAAACACTGACACATGGCGTGCTATTTCTACACATGGACGCACAACATCAACACATACACGCATTAAGCACTCTCTCTGTCAATCTGCTGTGAATGTACTGAAAGCCGCACAAACCACCAGATGACACTAACATACAAAGCGAAATCTCTCTTGCAAAACTTTACCATGATTACTAAATTTCTGTCATTAATTACTCACCCTCATGTCGTTCCAAACCTGTTAGACCTTTGTTTATCTTCGGAACACAAATTAAGATATTTTTGATGAAATCCGAGAGGTTTTTTTATCCCCCATAGCAGCGGTTCCCAAACTGGGGTACGTGAGGTGACAAAAGGGGGTACGCGAACAAAATGCTGAGTAGTTCATTTAATTCTACCTTAAAATAATATTAAAATCGAGCATGTATTTCTAAATGCCAAAATGTCATAAATCCAGTACATTTAATCAAATTACCTCATCATTTGCAGTCAAAAACGACTGTATCCACACAAGCAGCATCCATATGATAGATTGCGTGCAGATTCTGCTGCCTTAAATCACGCTAAATTACTGCCGTTCTCGACAATGCACCATTGTAAAAGTGGGGATTTAACACTTACTCGCATGAAGAACAAATATAGACACAGATAGTGGATTGATATCGATTTAAGACTCAAACTTTCTTCAATACAAAAACATACCTTGTGTGAGTTCTTGTATTTAATATTGATAACGAGCAAGAATGCAATTGTTCCCAAATTAATATCCACATGACTGCGAACGTGACATTATTATACAACCGGTCAAAAAATAAAACGTACATTTTAAACACAGTAGTAGCCCATTTACTGTATTTTGCAATTAAATAATAGTTCTAACGAAAACCACAGCAGAACTACAACACACGTCTGTGTTTCGCGAACGATTCTGCGGCTTTGAACGAATCGTGAGAGTCAATGATTCAATGATTCATTCACAGCCACTTGCTTCGTTACTGAATGAATGACTCGATGACTCACTCATAATTTTGCAATTAAATAATAGTTCTAACGAAAACCACAGCAGAACTACAACACACGTCTGTGTTTCGCAAACAATTCTGCGGCTTTGAACGAATCGTGAGAGTCAATGATTCAATGATTCATTCACAGCCACTTGCTTCGTTACTGAATGAATGACTCGATGACTCACTCATAAAAACAGTGACTTGCTGCCATCTGCTGGCGGTTTTAGTTTAATATTTAAAAGTTTTACTTAGTTTTACCATCATTGCATATTTCTATATTGAACATTTTTTATTTAAAACATTATTTATTTGATAAAATTATTCATAAAGGTAAAAAAAAAAAAAAATGCACTGGAAAATCAATTTAGGGGGCAAATATTGTCCCTTAATGGAAAAGGTGTGACTGCAGTCGAAATGGAAGAGAGGGGGTACGCAGAAGGATGGTAATGCCTTCAGGGGTACTCCAAGCTAAAAAGTTTGGGAACCACTGCCCCATAGAAAGCAACAGTTACCACATTCAAGGTCCAGAAAAGTAGTAACGGCATCGTGAAAATAGTCAACGTGACTACAGTGGTTCAACCTTAATGTTAAGAAGTGACGAGAATACTTTTGTGTGCAAAAACAAAACAAAAATAACGACTTTTATGATGTCTTTACTACTTTTCTGGACCTTGAATGTGATCATTACGTTGCTTTCTATGGGGGATTAAAAAAAAAAAAAACTTTCAGATTTCATCAAAAATATCTACATTTGTGTGAATGTAGAATGACATGAGGGTGAGTAATTAATGTCAGAAATTTAATTTTGGGGTGAACTAACCTTTTAAGGAGGTTCTTAAACAGTTTTAGGGATATCCTATTTTAATTTATTGTGTTTTACTACCAAAAAAAAAAAAAAGGTTTGACCATGTTTTCTGGACATGTACTACTGCAGTACTATGGTATTGCTTGATATACATGGGAAGTAACATGGTATTCCTTGCAAACAGAAAGTACCATGGTGGTATCATGGTACAGTGATGTATCAGATGGTACTAATACAGTACTTTGAAATATATAATCATACAGAAATTGACCATAGTATTACCATGGTATATGTTCTAAAAAGAACATGGTGAAAATATGGTGAGCCATAGTGAATTAGTGAACATCATAAATTATTCTAGAAGCATCCAGAATCCCTTTCATTCCACTTATTACCACAGCATTACCATCTGTACCATGGTACACAGATACTTTTTGTATAGCACAGTTAGTAGGAGATCCCAGAATAATGTATTATTTCACTGTAGTTACTATGACGAAAGAAACTATGGTTACCATGGTAAATGCGTGTAAGACCTGTGTGTGACTGCATACAAAAATTGTGCAATTATTGTTATTAAAAACTGTAGTTGTAGGAGACTGTGAGGATTGAACTTTACAGCAGGATATTAGGAGGACTAATAAGCAACAGAAGCTTGAGAAGGAGGGGGGGACCCACAGAGTATGTGTGTGTGCATAACTGAGCCATGATATTGACCTTGGGTCACACCATATTCTCTTAGCAGCTCAAGTGCAGTCCCTGACACTCTCAAAGCAATGATGTCAGCTAAACGGGAGGGGGAAAAAACTCTGAAGTGTGTGTCTGGAGATTCTCAACACCTCATTTATTGCCTCTGAGGAATGGAGGTGCGAGAAGCTGACCACAGTGGGTTCTGTTTCCCTTTTCCTGGGCTCATTTATAATAAAGACAAAGAGAATGGGGTCAGTAGGGCTTCTGATCTGTATGAATTCAAGGAATAACAGATGTAAAACAAACACGCGCTCATGCACACGCACACACACTCACAGAAGTTAAGTGACCCCGTTACTCAGGCCAGACCACACACTTGTTCTCTGGCTCAGTGAAGTTTGATCTGTCATCAGGACTATTGTGTCCTGCTCTAGACATGCTCCTTCTGGCCTGGCAGACACAAATGAAAACGAGCCAAAACAAATAGGGAATGAGTAGTATTCTGCATGTTTGTTTCTGAGGAGCGTGTGTATGCATACATCTGCTGGTTTGATTCAATTCGATGCATTTCAAGTCAATGCAGGAAAACCTACTTTGACACAGGCCTATTTTACAATGAGCCTAGCGACCTCTGCTATGATTTATCAAAACAACTGTCCTTCCTGCCTCCTAATTTTAGTTTACTGTAGTTGAAACGTGTTATCTTAACTGCTAATACATTTCCATATCTATTAATCATATCAGTTTCTCCGATAGGCCTTGTAAAGTTTGGATAAGTTACACTATCTTTTGTAGAGGCTGGAGGGAATGCTAAGCACTGGCATACTAAGCTAACGCCTAATGCTAACGCAAATCACGGACATTAATTTCCTTATGAAAAATGAACACTTCTGTCAAACTTGTAGTATGTTACTGATAGTACAATAAGCCTGTGACAACTTTGTACTTGCCACTAATGAATAAGGAAAATGAATTAAAATATAAAAGAACTTTGCCAAAATAATGTGACAGTGAAATAATTGAGCTATGCTATAGTGAAACATGTGTTTAAAACAGTAGAACCATGGTATTTTTGGAAGTACCTTTGGAACTACCACAAAAATGGTATTGTAAATGTTTGTATTAAAGTACCACATTGCCACTACAGTATATTTTTGTAAGAGATTAAATTACCACTACTATTACTACTATTTATTTATTTACACATACATACATACGCAATAAATTCCAGTACCATGGTAAATATCAAAATACCATTGTTATACCATCTGATACTGATCACAGTACCAATAGTTTTTTTGTTTGTTTGTTTTGTAAGGGCCAAAAAACAATGTTATTACCATGGTACTTTTTTTTTTTTTTTCTTGGTGCTGTGCAATAATAGTAACTATGCAACTTTGACAAAAATTATGGTTACAACGGTAAAAAGATAACAAATTACTTTAAACATTACATGACCTAACTCCTGCTCATATTCTAATTTCAAGCTTTCAAAATTTCAGGCTTCAAAATGTTTCACATAAATATGGGGAGAATTTCAATGGCAGCATTGCATTTCAGTGCTAGCGATCAAATAGGAAACTCAATAGCGTCAAGGCACACTGTGAGAAAATGAAAGCCAGCCACTCTTTCTGCAGCTGCTTTCTGGAATAGTGTTGAACAGCTTGAGCTGTTTGGTGAAATTCAAGATATGCTTGTGAATAAATATCCTGAATGTGTGCCAGCCGGCCAAAGGAAACCCATTCTGACAAGCGTGTTCATGCCTTACTCGTTCATTCTCTCATTCTTTCTGACAGTGTCTATAATTTGTAGCTTTAAGGATAACTTTAGGGCTGCAACATTGTTTCATATAACTCATACAGTTGTGAAACCATGTACTCAGAAGAAACCGAAGGAAAGATGTGGGATTTCTTTTGTTTGATGTGAACATGAATCATAGATGTTGCAAAGCTTCACTTCACTTTGATGAAAATTCACTGAGATGGTTCACCAAAGTCCATTTGAGAGCTTCAACTAAAGAACAGGAGGCAAAAATATAATATAATATTATATAATATAATATAATATAATATAATATATAATCTCACAACCTTTGGTGAAAAATTGCAGGCAACATTTTTTGTAGATCATACCAAATCTTTAAATGTTTAACAAAGACCATTTCAATCAATTCACACCTAGATTTTCTTCCAGAAACACTGAGAGGTCGGCAGTGCTCACACACAGAAGCACTGCTGTGCCAGAGATCCCTCTTGAGATATTCCCCTCAGGCCCAGAGGAACAGGAGTCGTCTGAGATATTATATCTCTCCCAAGACAGAAGCAGAGCTCCTTCCTGAAAATGGATGTCTGGGGAGAATCAGCAGTGCTGAAGGCGCTACGTTAAATGGAAATGCACAGCAAGGTCGTCTCTTTCAATTCATCTCTGTCCTCTGTGTCAGCTACTGATCCGGCACTTCAGTGATATTTTGTAGCGAGCGAGAGGAAGGAACACGGTTTACCTGCTTTCCATCACTCCAGAGAAGATGGGTGAATGTCTCAGATTGGCATTCTGAGGAGAAAAGTGTCCCCCACTCCTGAGAGGCATCCATCACGGAGGTTCTCGATGGAACACAGGAAACAGATCGACTTTCTCTTTAACGACGATCAATCCCAAGACTGTCCCACTCGCAGAGGGAACATTTACAGCAGGCAGTAAAGAAGGCCTTTGGGGCCCAATTGCATCCAGTAATCCTGCTAAGTGAGCTATATTTCCCCCCTCCTAGTCTGCTATTAGACAGGCCAGGTTCATAAATACTGCAGTTAATCTGAAAGCCACAACCCCAGCCTGAGGAGGTAATATGAGAGGGACACAAGGCCGCAAAAACGTGAAACCATCGCAGAGGCTGAGTCACTGCTGGACGCATATACATAATGAATCACACCATTTCACGACACACTGTGAAAATCCAAAGATTTGACACTCTGAGAGGCCTGTAATCTTTATGGAGTCCAATTTTGGAAAGAATATTTCAACATCTTGCGTAAAACTTAGAATAATACAGCTCATAACAGTTTATAGCAGCAATTAGCCATTTCTGAAAAAGGTACAATGATGCAAGTTTATAAACTGCCCGTTTCGTTTTCCATCAAAAAAAAACAACATGGCCACATGATGGGGCATGATGACAATATATTGTCACAATCGGAATTTCAGCAAAAAATATAATCACTAAGACAATAATGAAATCACAAAATAACTCATTAAAAAGCAAAAATATAAAAATTAACAAAAAAAGAAAACTGTTTCAGACAACAGAAAATATGCTATAGTATACAATTACAACATGTCAAGCATCCATTAAAAATAGGACACTTTTTTTCATATTTTATTTATATGATATTTCCTGTCTGAAACTACAGTTTTCAATATGTTTACAGTTATAGGAAAAATATGCTACTACAAATTATCTTCTTTTTTTAGACTGAAGAAGTGTTTGAAACAAACATTCAACTATAACGTGTATTTAGGGCTGGACGATTAATCGAAAAGTAACCGAAACCGAAATTCAGAACCTCTAACCGACATAATTTTCCCATGTCGGTTATTTCGGTTAGTGATGGCGTACGAGCGGTGAGCCTTGTGTCTTCACTAAACTTTGTCAGTTGTATTAGTTTTATGGTTTGGACATTCAAGCGATTAGACGATAAGATGTGTATTATATATCGGGCTACCGCGCTCGCGCAGCCGCATTGTGGCACGAACACTCATACAAACAGTAGCTGAGCAAAACGTGAAGATCGCGCGCACAGAGAGGAACGCAGAAACTAGTTGTCAGCGCTGTCCTGTGATTTATCACTAAAGTAGCTTAGAAACTCAAAATTATTATAGCATATATTTTTCTACTTTTGAAGGAACTATTTACAACCCACAGCTTCACAATTAATAGAGAGACGGTATGACTAATTCACACATGCAATCACTCATATTGGTAATGTGCTAATTTATCTTTATCTGATTTACAACAAGCAGAAATCTGTAAGAAATGTTATGAATGAACCATTGATAAAATAACTGCTGATAGTGAGCTATGATGTCAGATCACTCTTTCAATAGGAAAAAATATCCCACCTTTAACAGTCATGTATATTTACAGTAAAAATCTTGTCAGTGAACTATATGGGCAAAAAAAAACAACAAACAAAATAATTGTTCATTAATCATAATCGAGGTAAAATGTTCAATTAATTGAGGTTTTGATTTTAGGCCATAATCGTCCAGCCCTACGTGTATTAAAATTTTTAAAAATACAACAAAATAAAACCAGACCTATATAGTAATATTTTAAATGTTATTTTATAGACAATACTAGTTACAACTGTTGATTATTGCAAGCAATATTGAATACTCTGAAAAACCAGACAACAGTTACACATTAATAATCAAATATGCACTAATGTTCAAAAGTTTGCAGCCAGTAAGATTTGTTTTAAAGAAATTATTATTTATTCAGAAAGGATGCATTAAATTGATCAAAAGTGACAGTAAAAAAAAAAATACAACATTACAGTATTCAAAGAATACTGAACCAATATATCACAGTTTCCACAAAAATATTAAGCAGCACAACTGTTTTCAACATTAATAATGATAAATGTTTCTTGGGCACCAAATTAGCATATGTGTATTCATATGTCTATACATCATCTGAAAGCTGAATAAATAAGCTTTCCATTGATGCATGGTTTGTTAGGATAATATTTGGCCGAGAAAGAACTATTTGAAAATCTGGGGGGGAAAAAAATCAAAATATTGAGAAAATTGTCTTTAAAGTTATCCAAATGAAGTCCTTAGCAATGCATATCCACTCACAAAAATCCATTTTTTATATATTTATGGTTGTAAATTTACAAAATATCTTCATGGAACATGATCTTTACTTAATATCCTAATGATTTTTGGCATAAAAGAAAAATCGATAATTTTGACCCATACAATGTACTGTGAGCTATTCCTACAAATATACCTGTGTGACTTAGGACTGGTTTTGTGGTCCAGGGTCACATATTAGAATGATTTATGAAGGATCATGTGACAATGAAGACTGGGGTAATGATGCGGAAAATTCAGCTTCACCATCACAGGAATAAATTACATCTTAAAACATATTACAATAGAAAACAGTTGTAATAATATTACACTATTAAATATTGATTTTACTGTTTTTGATCAATTAAACGAAGCCTTGGTGAGCATAAGACATAAGACTACTTTCAAAAACATGAAAAATATCACCACTTCCTAACTTGTGAAGAGTAGTGTGCATTCAGCAAAAAAATACAAGTTTTATTAATCCATTGGATATATAGAGGGCCATTCGATATGAGCAACAACGACCTGCCTGTGCTTTATTGCTAAGATAAAACAGAAGAACTCCTCTTTGTGTGTATCTAACAAGTATAGCTGCAGTATAGCTGCTGACAGCCAAGAGAGGTCACATCTACCTGTTCTATTTCCCAGCCATAACCTATTCTTTCCCACTCTTTTATTTGAGAAATCATACATCAAAATGTCTCCCACAGGCGTAAGTGCTCATCGGGTGATCCTCCCTCATATATCTACCAGAAGGCCAGCACTCTTTATCAAGCCATCAAGGCCAGAGGTCAAGGACTTCATCCCCCACAATGCTTTTCACCTCGAGGCAGGCTGTCAAGAGGAGTCTGACACAGAGGCCAACTGCTTCTGCTCAGTGGCAGGCCAATGGGGAGAGGTCTTGGTCTCGGTGTCCATGGAAACACCGTTAGATTTCTGCTTCTATAGCTGCCCTAAGTTTCTTCAAATACATCACAGAGAGCTCAGGCAAAGGTGTGGGTCTCATACGGTATATTTAACGCCGCAAAGAGCTAATGGAAAAGTAGCTGATGACAGATTCTAAACCAAAGACGTTGATTAGTCAACAGATGGCCAATGCACGCAGAGATAATGAAATTAGAGTAAATTAACCCCTAAGCACTGAAGCAGTCAGGTGAAGCACTGACGTTAGGAACTGATAGATAAACATTGTAAACAAGCAATATTCTGGTCTATTAAACAACGCTATGGAAAAACCTAAAGTGTCCTACTCGTTGGACCAAATTGGTAAGGTCGTCAGAGCTGTGACACGATGGATAATGCACATAAAGGGTCGTTCACACTGGCAATGATTTGAGCACTTCTCTGGAGTGATGCGGCAAAGCAGATTTTAATTGTATGCAAATGAGCAGTGACATGACTGCCAATGGGAATGCTGACAGCAGGGTTAAATTGAGATTTCAGTGATTTGAAAATTTTTGTAAAATTCCAATTCAGTTTCTGAATTTGAATTGAGGTAACAAACAGGATGCAGTATTGCAATTCAAATGAATTAAAAATACAAATAAATTGTCGTTAGGGTTGTATACAAATGCTGAGGAAGCTTCCGGAGCTGAAATTTGGATATGGCAATGGGTGATTCGTTTCTGACATGCACTATAAGCACTAAACCAATCACAACAGACTGGGCCATCTGACCAATCAGAGCAGAATAGGCTCTCATCAAAGGAGGGGTTTAGAGAGACCAAATCTTTAATCTGTGTCAGACACTACTGTAGGAGACCTCTAAAACAAAATTAGGAACCTTTAAAATAGTATAGTAGAGGCAATTTAAACAAATTTGTTGTTAAAACAGTAAATTGTTTAAAAGATGTTTAAAAAGTCTTGAAGTTCATAGAATTTAAAGGCTTTATAGACAAAATGATAGTTGGATTTGCAAAACCCTGGATAACAATGAATTCCCCTTTCCACTTCCTGTGAAGTGATATATAGACATACTAAAAATATACACCACATTTTTGAAGTCCTCGTGTAGTCAATAATTTTATCCCTTAAAACTCATCTTTGATCACCAAAATTACATATTTAAAAAAAAAAAATTTCCTGTGAAAAAAAAAATTATTTGTGTCGTAAAAAATAGCTGGAATGTAACTCTACACCCTTGCTTTATTTAGTATATGCGGATCTATGAATATGCTAATTAGCCACGCCTCCACTCACTCGCACAAGCTCAGAGATCCACTTGGTCAACTTACCGAGGTAAACGCTGCACAATAGTATCGCTTTTTACAATGTTGGACACATAACGGTAATTAATATAATAAGCCTTTTGCTTGACTGTATTATCAAACAGCTAATAATGTGTTGCTAATGTTACACAAAACATGTTCCCATTCGCCATCTCCGTGTCAAACAGCTGGCATCTAAAACGCTTTGAACAACTTAGAACATCAGTGGAGAAAGGCATATAGTTCATCATAACATCGTAATATACACCTGCTATATTGCTAAATCTACCCGATTTTTCATATCAACAGAAAAATATAAACCTGGCTTCTCTTGAGACTCCCTTGCTTCAGAGTGGTCATAGTTAATGATATGCTAAAGCCCGCTGGCACGTTGACGGGATTGGTTACAAGGTAGTTTGTGATTTCAATGATTTCAAACCTCATTTTTGAAACCGTCTTTAGATAACTGCAGATTTAAAGAGAAAATACTCAGCAATGGTGTTGATCATTAAAGCATATTCAAGTTATTTGCCTATAGAATTCTCTATTTTTCAATCTTTTTTAAGATGGCCAGGAATGCACCCAGTCATTACATTTGGTTGCGGAGGAACAAAAAAAAAAATGTCTTGTGCTCACTGGTTTTGAATTCATCTGCATATGCTAAAAGACAAAAGCCTGCAAACATACAAAAGAAAAGTTACAAGATTGATATGTGCATAATACATTAACTCAGTGCCGTTAATAAACTAATAATGAGCTACAAATTGACACATAATTATGCATTTCACTTTTTAATTAAGAGAGAGCAACGCTAGTCTATATCAAAATATACAACATTTTTTTCTTATCAGGGAGAGAGCAAGAAATACTGAGAGACGAGAAAGAGAGGGAAGTGAAGCAGAAAGAGTGTGATGTTCCCTCTGACAGCGCAGCCGTGCTCGTTAAACCTTTTCTTTATCTCTTAACAATCGCTCTAATTATGTTCATTGAAGGGGGCCAATTAATCCTGCATTGTCAGGCCCTGCGGCTAAGTGTTTCTCCCACATCCAGAGGAATCTGCAATTAACACAGCCAAATTTATTTAGTGACACTTCTCGGCTTTTGACTCCCTCCAATTATCCCTAATCAATGCTGCAGAGTGCTGGCGGGGGAGCAGGCAGGTCGCCCTCATTTGTTGAGAGAGGAATAAGTACGCTGAGCCCTCGGCCTCCGAAGGCCAGACGTGTCGGAGGAGCGATGACATGAGCCTGTCAGACGTTAAGCAAAGCCAAGCGAGAGAGAGAGAGAAAGAAAGAGAGAAAGAGAGAGAGTATTTCTCATTCTATTAGCAGTTTTACCAGCCTCAGCAGATCGGTAGACATTGAACGATGTTATATATTTTAGTGGAAATAAGACTTGCATGTCATCATAGGAAACTGAATAAATAATGATTTTAAAGATTTCTAGATCATTAAAATCAATCCATTAATCCAATCCATCCATCCATCCATCCATCCATCCATCTATATTATGCAAAAACTCAAGGTAGGTTTAAAGTTGGCATTAAACTGAAGTTGCAATAGTCTTTTCTTCCCTATTGTAATGTGTATCCGAGTGAAATGGCGAACAAGAAAAAACGTAGGGTGGGACTTAATTTTCTCCATCGGGAATTGATTGGATTCATTGGATCATCTGCTATAGAGTGGTGGAACTATGACATATTTTTGTAGGCCAAAACCTGGAAGTGAGTTAGTATTTTAGCACTTCCGGTTCCATCATCCCAACATCAATGGGTTTTTGAATGGGTGTTTTGGTTAAATGGCTGAAATAAGGTTAACACAAGCTGAAGATACTTTCACGTTTTATTCTATGAAATAAAATACATCAGTATTAACTTATCCGCTGTTACGTGTCTTGAAAATGACGGTTGCTAACAAATGGCTAAATCAGACTACAGAGGCTGTCGGCGACATTAAACGTCATCGCGCCAAATAGGTAAGCTCAGTCTGCTTTTACAGCCTCATTATGCTTTTATCTGCACTCTTACAAACTATTCTAATTTAAACTTTCAGGGAAAATGTCTTTAGATAAAGACTGAAAGAGTCGGAAGATTAGTGATGGTGATGTTGAAATTGTGCGACCGTGGTGTAGTTCACTTACAGCCTACCTTTAGCTTTTTACTTCTGGTGACTGCATTTAGGCTTCAAAATTCATGAAAGTTGTGTTCATCTCTGAAAATTATCTTGATGGACAAAATGTGTAAGTATCATAAATGTTTGTTGATCACAGAACTTATTTTTTGTGATAATCCAAAAGCCAAAACTTTTTTTTTTTTTTCTCCCCCCCAAGGGAACCAGCGTGATGCTAACTGTCGACTGGCCTTAAAATGACATCATAGTTCTACCACTCTATTGCTGTGATCTCATGTGAGTGACAGGTTGTCCCGCCCTCACATATATTATCAATAATCGCCTTAAAACATATTGTGATCCGTTTATATCATCCACCCGAGCCCCACACCTGCCAGAGACAACAGTGCCGATATAACCCATGAACGCACACCATGTTCAGTTTGGCTGCACTTTATCTAATGAGAGCCTGCGATTTGGTTAGTTTAATTTAATTATCGAAACGTTAAAGGTTTGTTTTACTTTTCTTAGTTGTGCTTAAACTAACAGAAAACATTAACTTTGCTGTTGCTAATAATTTCCACTCAGTTTTTAATCGAATTTGTGTTTGAAATGAATTTCGTTTCTTGAGGAGAACTGTTGAAGAACTTGGATTTAAAAGAACCCAATTTTAAGTTCATGGTGAAGATGAACATTCTAGTGGTGATTGTAAGAATGATAAACGCATGTTGACGTTACATAGAATGGACTCTTTTGTGCTGCCCTAAAGCAAAAGACATTTGGAACATGCATTGATCACACAAACACTCCTACACATGTGCTACACACGTACAGCAGAAAAGGGTCACCTCTAAACACACCAACATCTGACAACTCAACTTAGCGGTGACAGACCCAAAGAGAGCCACAAACAAGACAAGAAATCTATTCAATCTTCTGGCATGAGCTGCTCACACACACACAAACAGAAAGACTAAAAACATGCAGCTCAATGCACACACATCCTTGCATCCATCCACTGAAGCTACATCTATACTAATTCGAATACATTTGAAAAAGTATGCTTCTTTACGTTTTGGACTTTCGATCTCATTCACTAATAATAGTGTTCACTATTCATAATACATTTGAAATTCTCACGAAAACTGCCTAATTCACAACACGTGTGTACGCGCGTGAATTTGTTCTTAACCTCGTTTTAATGCTGATGAATTTGGAGTATTCTAAATGAGCAACCGCGTGCCCAAGGTAAGTAATTTAAATAAAACGCACCGAAAACCATGTCCATATAAGGGCATTCCACACAATGTTTTCTTTCGTCACTCTTAGCAACATGACACTCTCTAAAGACGCATTCTCACCTGAGAGCACGCACAGCAAGCTCCTCGAGCTATGCCAAGAGTGTCATCCTCAAAACAAGTTCAAACGCAATAAACACCTTTTATACAGACATATGAACTAAGATTAGCCAGCTGTACATACACGTATCTGAGTTATATCCGTTTAAAATTTCCTCTTAACATGTTTATAAGGCCACCAATACCCCTTTTCCACCAAGGCAGTTTGAGTGCTGGTTCGGAGCCAGAGCCTAGTTTCAAATCAGTTCTTTGTCTTTCGACACACAAAGCACCAGCTCCGAACCAGAAAAAGTGGTTCGTAAGTAGCACCAAAACGTTGCTGGGCTAGAAGTAAGAACCGCTTGCGTCAGGGGCTGGGGGCGGGGTTACCGTGACCAACAAGAAACTTGTGACCGCCATTTTTGAAATAGCAGCTAATCGAGCTAATAGCAGCTCGATTGTAATCTCCGTCTATATACAAATTACGGCGAGCCGTGTTTGGATGCCGATGTAGGTTCGCAAAGCCATGAGCATCAACAGTAGTGAAACATCCGCGATTGTTGATAGAAGGCTTGTTCGAGATGCATCGGAGCAGCGCGGACCGATTCGGCGGGTGCCGCGGGAGCGTTTGTAGAGCATACGACTCCTTGTACTTTTGGATCGTTCTCGCGGAGCTTTGATGTCATGCGCCGATCACTTTGCGAGAAGCCGATGCATCTCAAACAAGCCTGGTGTGTTTGTGTTTGGCGCTGCAGCGCTAGCTTTGCTGTGAAATATGAGACGTATTGACGCAAGACCTGGTTCTGTGCTGGCTCTCTAGCCTGTGGAAAGGCAAACTGGTTCTTAGAAGGCTCGTCAGTTGAACCAACTCTGAACTGGCACTAGCACTAGCTCTGAACTAGTACCTGGTTCGTGCTGGTGGAAAGGGGGTACAAGAGTACGTGATTTTTGCATACGAGTGGTTTCAGTTGTTCCAACATTTTTTTGTAAATTTAGAATACATTTTAGAACAAAAGAAGTTCATAGAATCATGATTTGTTTGTGAAAACGTTCGTACGCAGATTTCATGCACAAATTAATGCGTACGCATGCCTAGTGAATGAAACCCAGTGTTTTTGTCCTGTGAAAACAGAGGTTAAAACGAGGGCAATTGCGTTTTAGACCATACACGGAATGGCGATTGAGTGTGACCTGAACACACCACTAAGTGGTGAGATATTTTGCGAATAAAATGATTGTGCCAGAAGAATAGCATGGAGAACTTTATTATGTCTGGTCTCTCAGTATCATTTAAATGAGGTTTAGTATGATTTAAGAATGCACAGTAAGGGGCCGTTCACACAGAACACATTTTTGCATTCCACTGCAACGCATTTCTATTGTTTTTCTATGTAACCATGCACTAGACTGATGGTTTTGACTGTTGCACTCACATCTGGTGTCTTTTAGAGTGTCTTGCGCATGACGGCATTCTAAAAACGCAGCACTCAAGTCAAAATAACTTAATCTTTTAAAAAATGTGTTTCCAGAACTTGCTTTTTTTCTTCATTCCACTGCCGTACAGAATTGCATTCTGTTTGATTGGCCCCTAAGATGATTTTAGCGTTTTATGATGATTAAGTGTGGACTGAGAACGTTTTGAAATGAAAACACCATTTTCAAATGTATGCGGACATAGCACATCCTACATTTCGCCTTTGCCTCAAATGAGGTCTTACCACATATTTAACACTTTAACCCGAATCTACATCCCTCCTCCCACTTCCACAAACCCCCTCCCTCCTGTCTGGCAATCGTGCCGCCACACACGCCGCTTCTTGCTCTCTCGGTAATCAGCTTAGCTGCAGCCTGCTCGCTTGGCCGCCATCGCTAGTTGGACAAAATCACAATGCGAAGCTCCCACCAGAGCCCGGGCCTAACCTTCCAGCATTCACAGTATGCCAAGGGCCTTCATGACGGCCTCTGTCCCATCTGGGGGGTTCTTTCCCCTGGGACAGAAGCAGTGATACGCCCCCCTCTGTCCGGTTAACCTCAGGGGAGCTCTGAAGCTATTGTTTGTGGGCTATCAATCTGCGGCCCTTTTGTTCAGCAAATGACAGATGCCACATTGTTTGACATGTACACGACACACTTCGGATAAGGGTGGAGAGGAGGCTGGTGAGAGGGGAGGAGATAGAGTCTGGGAAGAAAAAGAGGGGGAGGAGAGAGGAAAAGGGCAGGGGACAGTGCTTTGTGCCACCGCGAGCTGTCAAAGCAGCCATAATCCCTTTCAGCCCTTCTATTGTCCCTCGAGCTCATAAAAGTGACATCACACTTAGGTCCAGATGACAAACGGTAATGCGTAATGTGAATTCGAACAGCACCGCATTGTGTCTGCAACATCACGCCAACTGTTAACAGAAATATGCATGAGGTTATCCTTTATTCAAAAATATATAAAAAATAAAATTGGAAATGCTAGAATCTGCAGTTCAGACTTCAAGCAAGCAAATAAGAGCTAATCGAGGTAAATTTGAGCTAAGCTACCTGAATACATCACCATTGTCTCCACTGAATCTGCATTTTGTGCACATATCACTGAAAGCAAATGTAGCATTTACCCAAAGTGCATTCAGATGTGTTTTGCTAGAGGAAATGTGAGCATGTTGATTAGTTGAAGTATGAGTCTTCCTAATATTAAGCACCACAAATGTATATACATTATATCTACAACACAAAAGGACACCACCATTTCCTGCTTCTGTGGAATATCGAGTCCTAACGTGAAGACACAGTGCCCCCTAGTGGGCTAAAAACCTTAACAGACCCATAACAGACTGAAGGACTGCAAAGATGTTCATATTGTATAGAGCTGCAGTAGTACTCCCTTCCCCCACATTTCATGTGCACTTCCTGTCCTAACCAGCAGGGAGCAGTGGTGTACAACACACACGCTGGCCAAAAGCACACACTAAGCAAAACAAGGAAGTCTCAAGAAAAGAAAGAACAAGCAGAAGATGCTGATGTTTTGGCAATTTTTATGTTATATAAATGGCTGTAAGATACTGACCCTGGATCAGTCATCACGAGTAGGTTAAGCTTTGTGGAATGAGCTTCATCTGATTGGTTTAAAGTGATAATCATCTTAAATGCATCTGAAAGCAGCTTTACTGGGTCACAGACACAAACTCAGAGGGAATATAAAACCTTAAGAGAAACAAACACAAAAGCTGGCATGCAACCCAGACTGTCAGAGAGGGTCTCGCAACCCTGGCTGTTTTTGGACTCCTAAGTGGGCCCTTTCAAAAACAACCATGACAAAAGTGCAAATGACTAAAAGAGAGGCAGAGGTACATATATATATATATATATATATATATATATATATATATATATATATATATATATATATATATATATATATATATATATATATATATATATATAATGTATGTCCGTTAACACAAATTTCCTGGTTAAATAAACATTACAATAAAAGGGAGACCAAATACAATTCTATTTTATATTTTTACACTATGTAATGTTCTATTTATTAAAACAAAGTATAACATTGTCAAGTTAGTGTTTTTACACATTTTTACATTTTTATTTGTGAATTAATGTTCAGCTTTTCTTTTTAATAGTCAATTTATTTTCAGCAGTCATCAAGCTTGTACACACTGGTCAGTGGTTACAGACATGAATATATACCTTTAATTTCACCACACTGATTGCTCACTAATACCCCCCGCAGTCATCATGCTTTCAGGCCATTTCAAGTTTGATTTTGGCATGACATAAAGCGGTGATATCTAAGTGACAGTTGTTTGTTTACTTTTTAATTAGTCTTCCCATTACCGCCATCATTGTCTTCATTCAAGCCGATTCGACTAGAACACGAATGAAAACAAGAGGCGGGATTTATCGCACAAACCAATCATGTCCAACCAAAATTATAATCCTTTCATAGCACGATGGAGGCATGGCCTCCTCTCATGTGACTTTCCCCTATACTATACTATATTTTTATATTTTATATTTATATTTTTATATATATATTTATTAGGGGTTCAATGGTTGTCTAAATATTAATCATTACTTAGTTACAAAAGCTATTCAGTCAAGAGCAGTGAGTGATTTCTTTGTCATTTGTTGTTTGATTTAACATTAAAAACACAGGCAGCAGGAACAGGTTTTTTTTCACGATCCAGTACATATATGTTGACTTTCTCGACTATTATACGTTCACTTAAGACATAACCGACTATGTTTGCTAGGATACTCGCCAAGACGGAATCTATATTTTGTAAATATGGGCTTTGGAAATGGCTAACTGACTTTATTGTGCTTTGGCTACAGTGGGTAGTTCCAGTGAGAACAACAACCATGCATGTCATTTCTGCAGGCTGCTTCTTACTCTGTGAAATAAACAGTCTCTCTTTTCATAGCTTTTGCTGGCTCTGAGACACTCGCTTGGTATTTCTCCTGCTCTTTGTCTAGCAAAAAAAAAAAAAAAATCCCTCATCACTAAATGAAAGCTTAAAATGAAGGCCTGATTATTTCGGGGGCCTTGCCATAAGTCTATTGTTTTTGAATTTCTGTGTTACTTTTGCTATATTTTCACACTTAAAACAATGATTTGGTAACCTTCTTGTAGCACTGTCCTCTTCTGTACTAAGAAATAAGTCTCCTGAAAGTTCTCTCCCAAGAGGTTCCATTGTTGTTAGCATTAAGTCTGAGAATGATTCAGTGGGCTATATAACACTTTTAATTGTCAAGAAATTACCTCTCTTTAAATGTTTTGGTTCAACATACCTGTTTATCAAACACTGCCTTAAACTTACACCAGAGATTTTTTATTTTGTTTTATTTAGTAACTTTTAGGAGGGTGTACTCATTTTTGCTACACAAAATTTTATCACCTTGATAAGAAAATCTTATTTTCCTAAATAATTTTAACATGCTTCTTTGGTAAGCAGATTATATCTGTAAAGAATAGGGGTGTGCACAAATAGTCAAATATTAAAATATTCATTCTGTAATTAATATTTGAAAAATAAAAATACTATTCGAATTTTACAATGTTGCTTTGCTGGCCGTAAATGCAGTGAATCCATGATAAATACCAAGCACTAAAACTCGCAGTTATAACTAAATGCACCGGGTGGCGCTGTGGAGCGTGTTTAACAAGTTCATTTTATTTGATCGTTGTCACAAAATGTTCCAAAGTTTGGAATTACTTGGATGAAAATGATCTTACACAATGGAATTGCTTTTGATCAAATATATTAATGAAACCAAGTTATCATAATATCAACACCAGAATGAGAAAGCACATGAAATAAAAACACACGTCGAATGAGGAAAGACAGCTGTCCATCACTGCATTCACGACAGGTAAGCGCAGCTGTAAGTTAGTAAGCCAAGATGATAACTTATCTGATAGCAAAATGATTTTGAGACATATGCTTATTTTAAGTTTCATCGAGGGAGATATATTTACGAACAGAAAACAAGGTGCTGCTGTTAGGATCTTAGCTTAGCACACCGTTATGTATTATCGTTGTCTTTGTGTTTCTGCAATGTCTGCAGCTCGTTTTCTCACCCGAGCATGTGGGTATTATTGTTTTACAATAACATGTGAACAATATAAACACGATAACCATATACTGACTCGAGTGTATTATGAACGTTTTGTACGATAACTGGTGCTGTTTTTTACTGTACTTTATTAGTGTTTTTCCCGCTCGCACTGCTTGAGCTTAAATGCTTTTGTTCTTTACATTTTTTGTTTGCACATATTTAATGCTTTGAACTAAAATAAAACCTAAAGATATAATTTAAGCTTGTTGTGAATATTGCCTAATCGTAAGATCATTCAGAAATAGTTAAAAATCTTGATGAATATAAAAAAATAACATCTTTCTCTTTTAACGTAATTTAAATGAACGAACATTCGAATATTCGTTTTTTATGAGCCCAAATATTCTAATACAATATTTTGGAAAAATGCCCATCCCTACTAAAATAACTGAGTAATTGCTGACTTTCAGAAGTTTCAGAGGGGGTTTACTCATTTATGCTGTGCACTATATATATATATATATATATATATATATATATATATATATATATATATATATATATATATATATATATATATATATATATATATATATATATATATATATAGATAGATAGAGGACTCTGTTGTCTGGCGTTCAGTCACTTAATGGCTGACATTTGCCTACACTGGATGTGAGCGTCGAGTCAAAAGCAACTAGAACCCATTATAATAACTGAAGCTGTCTACACTGGATCCAGTATCCACTTTACTCCATGCTTGAGTCTGCCGACAAGAGGACAAATGGAAGAGTAAACTGAAGTGTAAAGGAACTTCACTTTGATGCATCCTGTTTGACAACTCGTTTGCATCTCAGTACAGACTTCAGAAGGATACCAATATCAGGAACAAGTGGATGGTGTATTTTCAATGGCGTCCTGGATAGCGTTGGAGGATTATATGTTTGTTCAGAGAATTTGACTGCAGATTGTTTTGTAACTGAGTCACAGTGTAATGGAGAGTCTGCAAAGAAACTTTGGTTGACAGATGAAGCAGTCAGCTGTATTGGATCTTTTTTTTCTGTGCAGAAAAACTTTAAATAACATTATAAGTGAACCAAGGAACATATTAAAATAATAATGATAAAAAAAAAAACATGTCATGACCCAATTAAAGTTGTTTTTTAAACTGAGACATTAAGAAACACATGGTAATAAGCTCAGCATAACCGACATGCATCAAAACTGCTAAAAGAAACCAAATGTAAAGCTGTCAGAACAAGAGTCCACTCAACATGCCAACTCTAACCTCTAGATTTACTACAGATAAAATGAAACAGACTTTTTCACACTTCTGTCTTCTGCTTTTCTCAGTGCTTGTTTTATTGTTGCATAAGTAGAAGAAATCATCACATCAGAATGAGCAACAACCACTATTCAAATATGCAGACTTCTCCTTTCCAGACTCTATCCATCATTTCTGGCTGTTGAATAAAGGCTGGACAGCTAATTCACAACCTTGCAAGTGCTGCGCTGGGCAAATCCCTATCGTCAGACATCTGAGCCTGGGTGAAATTACAGCTCGCCCTTTCAGTCTCTCAGCTGCTATTAGACAAAGTGAGCGTTTGAAGAATACGTCACATTCTGTAGGGCGTAAACTGTACAAGGGGCCATGCAATATTGAACCAATTTCAGCTTAAAAAGCCAGAAATGCCTTGAGTAAGCAATCCATGAGAAAGATCTAATCAACCTGGTACAAAAAAAACAAAAAAAAAGTGTTCCATAAATGGAAGCTGAACATTGCTGTGAAGTGCATTTAAGGTTATTCTTGATTTTTTGTGCATATTCTGGTATGTGATGTTCTGTTAACTAATGTGCAGTGAATCAAGTATCCTTACAACTCAAATGAAGTAGGCCTGCTGTGTGTTTCTCTTTATAGTTTTGAGAGGCCTCGACTCGGTGTTAATTTATATTTCTTTCAGCCTTAGATCACAACAAGCTGGAAATCAGGGATGTGCGCGACGACTAATTTCATTAACACTCTGAGGTCTAAAAACGCGCCGGCGCGTTTTGCAGGTTTTTTTTCACATTGCAGCAAAACAGACTTAAAATACTCTGTCATTTTTTTGTCATAGAGACATAAGTAATACATCAATTGAAACTATAGAATATCTCCTTTTATTTGTATACACTCAGAGTAAAAACAAAATGTTGTGCTTTTTGTAAAATAAAGAAAACTAACATGATGCGTGATCTCTCATCTCCCTCTGAACGAAGTCCAATCTGATAGTTCTCAGAAAATGAAGTGTAACTTAGTGAATACTAATCACAAAAAATTCATACTTATGTGTAACAAAACGTTGAAATGTCAGGTTTTAAATCGTGCAAGTCAAATCGAAAACAAACATTCTGTGTTTATGTAATCTGTATGAAAAGAGAGCCATGTCAGAAGTCCGTGATTCAGCTCATTACCCACTAATGCGGCCACGCCCACGGAGCCAGCGCTATTCACAGGCAAATTCAGAGACAACACATGCATTCATCATCTCAATCGTGTATTTATTGCCTTGAAAATTGTTTATCTGGATGAAAAAGCCATGGTTAGCGATCTCTGGAAGACATTCAGTAAATTCCTGTTTGTTTTCTTCTATTGATAAGTTTTAAGTGAGTTTTTGTTTCTTTAGCGCCCTCCGGCTGTAGTATGAATTGGTAAACACCATTCATGGAATATCGTCTTCTTCTTAGGTGAATTTGTGGACTAAAATGCACAGAGCGCCCTCCGGCTGCAGTATGAATTGCAAACACCAGCGCTCATAGAGATAACAATGAATATTAAATAAAAAATAACTCCTCTGTATAGAAAATTGACATAAACATATGAGAATCCTATATTTCTCCAAATGTGCATGCTTTTAAACTAAAAGCCTATATTCAGACTCTTTGCATCACAGAAATACATTATATTTTAAAGTATAATATAAAACCATTATTTTATATTGTAATAAAATTTTTCTGTATGTTTCATATACCATGATGAGCTTGAGACATCACAGAAGTTTTTTTTCACAGCCTACCTGACTGAAATGCCTCATTAATATGCAAGTCTTTTCAGGTCATTACTATTCAATTCTTTTGTCTTCACAGGTGAGAATGAGCCATTATTCATGGAGATTCACGCCTCCTCGCATACTGTGTTTCTTGGCAAAAAGTGTCTTACAAAAACTAAATCAGTATATTGTTATAAATGAAAGAGTAGTCAGCATAATTTTTACATAATTTTGAAGCAAAAACTCTAGTCTACAACCTTCAATACCCAAAAGTCTTGTGAACACAGATTTAATATACTTTTATTGGCCTTATATCAGTGACTTAAGTTTTTTGTTTTTTCAGTAACCACGCATAAACGTTATTCCTTCAAAAACACAAACATGTACACACATGTTCCTCACATATTATGGTAGCCTAGTTTGTGCTGAATACAGTGTAATGACACTTGTGTCATTAATATGTTTATGAACAACTGAAAAAAGCACAAATGTCAGGGCATGTCAAAACTTCTCCAGGCCCCAAATCAGCCTCAGACTCCAGAGGGTTAACATTTAAAAGGAGACAGTCTGTGTATGTCTGAATATTGTCTGGAAATGAAATTAAATTAAAAAAAAAAAAAAGATAACTATTCAACATCTATATGAAAAAAATCAATGAACTGAAGGGGAAAAAATGCCTGAGATTTCATCAAAACAGTTTCATAGTCCTGTGAAAACCTGTCTTATTCGCTAACCACCTGCAATCCCATTTACTGTAGCCAGTCTGTATTTAAATTAAGTAATCGTTTCTTTACAGTGTAAACACAGATTACACCTCATTCACAAAACTAAACACTATTTGCCTGGCAAGTATTAGCACAATTAATGTTGTGATAATACTACCTACAGAAAATAGATTAAATAAATGGAAATAAGTCACACTATCAGCAAATCTGATATATGATATAACAGATTATCTTAAACTATTTATGGCCTAATATGCTCAATAAACTAACACATTTAAGATCTTTACAAGGTTTTTTTTTTTCTCCTCTTCTTCTTACTTAAAAACCAATGTTACCATAGTATATTTTGTCTTACTGCTCTGGTAAATATGTTCACTTTAGCTTGTTTATAATTAAAACAAAAAATCTGCCAGTGCAGAAACAGGAAATAAAAATTGAATTAAAGATACAATCTCTGTAAACAAAGTCTTGATATCTCATGCAGCGATGCTTCTCAAGTAAACGCATCTAGTTTAATTGGCTTTTTAGATATTTTAACTAGAAAAGAAAAAAAAAAACCTCATTAAGAATATGATGTTTTGTCATCACTTTCTTAATAACAAGGCCTGAGGGGGAAAAATTCAGTGGTATTAGAGCTGAGGTGTGCAATTTCTATGCCATTAGTTTAATCAAAACTGAACTACAAGAATACCATCTGCAATTGGTTGGCCAGTATATAGTCCAGCCTCAAATTTGCTATTGGTTGGTCCAGCCAATTTTACAATGTCGGGCTGGTCAGGACAGTAATGTTTTGATAGAGCCACAGAGTTGGAGTGTTTTCCCCTTTTGAAGGAATCAACCAACAAATGGCATACTTATAGTTGTCTATGCCTATTAAGCTGCGACAGGAGAGAAAATGGCATATTTAAGCTTTAAGTAGACTGTGTAAAGTTAGTGCATTCAAGGTTATATCTGATCTGATTTGCCCTTTAGCTGACGCTTTAGTAACTCAAGCAGAAGCTTCTAGTAATTACAGGGAGGACAGAATAACTTGAGGTTAAGTGTCTAAGGCACAATGGCAATACTTTGTAGCTCACTTGTAGTGACCTACATCCATTCTGTTAGCTGCCTAGATCCTCAACCAACAGGTTACACTACCCCACAAGAGAGCATACAGAGATATTTGACTAAGATGTCTCTATTTCATGTGATTTTCTCTGTGAGTGGTGTCCTGTCCCTCAGCACTGCTGTGGGTGATCTGCCCTGAAGGGCGATAACCTGAAGCCAGCCTCATCAAGCACATCAGAGAGCATGACAGTTACTGGATCAGCTATGAGTTTAACTTCACACAATGGAGTTTCAGCCATGAAAGCAGAAAGGAAGAGATTCCCTTGAGTTACATGAGCTCATCATGAAAAACCATGCAATCGTTCTCTCTCTCTCTCTCTCTCTCTCTCTCTCTCCATCTCTCCCAGAGCAGACACAGTCAGTGCTAGATTTAATACTGATGCTGCAGGGGACAATGACATTCGGCAACACACCATCAGACCAATCACCATCAACAAACAAATGTGTGTTGAACACACCATCTAACAACATTCACACAAACGTCATTGGGTTTCCATGTTTTATGGGGACTTTGCACATAGACAAAGTTTTTTTTTTTTTTTTTTACTGTACACACTTCATACTCTATCCCCTAACCCCGAACACAACCCTCACAGAAAACCTTCGGAATTTTTACATTTTAGTATGATTTATGAGGTGTTTTCCTCATGGGGACCAAAAAATTTCCCCAAACGATCAAAGATTTCTTGTATTGCCATCCATTTGGGGACTTTTTTTTGGCCCCACAACATAGGGTTAATCTAGACCACACACACATTGAGTTCTTTTAATGTTTTATGGGGACTTTCCATAAACAATGATTTTTATATTATTCAACCTGTATATTATATCCCCTAAACCTACCCCTAAACATACCCATCACAGAAAACTTTTTACATTTTTAATAAAACATTGTTTAGTATGTTTTTAAGCCGTTTTAATTACGAGGTCACAGGAAATGTCCTCATCAACCATGTTTACATTGTGATACCAGTGTAATACCCAAGTCATATATAAATTTGCAATAAATAAACAAGCGCCCACACACACACACACAACACTTACAATAAACTTTACTGTTTTTATTAAAGCTAATTATAATTACTATAATTTAACAAAAATCTAAAATTTCTCATTTATAGGAAAAATACAATTATTAGTTTATTAATGTATTAATTTAAATAAAATACAAATTACACACACACACACACACACACACACACAAAACACTGACAGGATGCTAGAACTATAGAACTAGAACAAATGATAGATAGACAGACAGAAAGAAAGAACAATTAGAGAGATCTTGTATGCTTTCTTGTGACTTGTTTTTTATATATATATATATATATATATATATATATATATATATATATATATATATATATATATATATATATATATATATATATATATATATATATATATATATATTTTAATTATCAAGAGATTATAACTTGGATAAAATTCCATTTGGTGAAACACATTTTCATTGTCAACAATGGCTGACCAGTGGAGGATGTGGTCAGTGTCACTGTGGCAGTAACTTAATTTAGGTCATGTGGGCCAGTGTGAAATACTACATGCAGCACTGCATGGAGATCTTAAGAAAAAAGCAAACATATGACTTGCTGAATCATTGAACACATTCCACTCACTCATTATGAGTTGCATGCGTGAAAAAAAAAAAGTTCACGCTTAAATGCTTTGATGAATCTGCCTTTAAGTGTGATCACGGGCTGTTCAGAGGCAGAAATCAAGCCGAGCTGTGCATCAAAAGGCCCGACACGCTGATCAGAGACATGCTGTGTGTGTCTCTCTGTATCTCTCCAGCTAGCAAATATAAACACACACAACAGCGGCCCATGCGCATTCACAGTCTCTCCCCGTCCAGATGGCTGCTTTGTGGAGAGCCTTCCGCTCTGCAATTACAGTGATATGAAAGTGGTTTTCTTTTTTACCCATTATTTCTGATCAGAGAGGGAAACGGAGCTGCCAGCGGGTGTATGAGGGTCTGCTAGACGCCCACGCGGACTAGAACACCCTGCATTTAAACACCGTGCCAGTACGAGCGAATGCACAAAGGCCCGTGATCAGAAAGAGATCCCATCTGGAGAGAAGCTGTTTTATATGCATTGGGCTACAGTGATGGAGAAGTCTTCAGGGGAGGGTAATCAGATGCCTCTGGGAGGTGGCAAGTGACAGACGCAGGATGAACCATGCTCTGTCTGTCCATTTCGCTTCAACTCTGGCCTGATAATATTCCATCTCTCCTCGTGGTGTCAGAAAGCTGTCCTCTTAGAAAACTCAGTATGAGCGACAGAAGACAGACAGTAAAGAAGAAAAGAAGATCATGGATTGAAGTTAGGCCCTAGCCATTATCACCAGGGGTGTAGTGATCATAACTACACTTTCAGAAAGTTTGTCACTGCCATTTCGAAAGACAGACAGATAGAATGATAGCTAGAGAGACAGAACGACTGAACTACAAACAGAAAGAGAGACAGATAGAATAATAGACAAAGTTAAAAAAAGAAAGACTGATTGAATGATAAACAATGATAGATACATAGATACAACAAAAGAACAACAGACAGAAGTACAGAAAGAAAGAACAATAGCGAGACAGACAGATAGATAGAATGACAGATAGAGACAAGATAGATAGACAGTATGACAAACAGATAGACAGGAATGACAGACAGACATAGATAGATAGATAGACAGACAGACAGACAGAACGACAGACAGTCAGAATGACTGATAGATAAATAGATAAAGATAGATAAATAGATATATATAGATAGAATGACAGAAAGACAAAACATTAGACAGACAGACAGATAGACAGATGCAGATAGATAGACAGACAGACAGACAGACAGATAGATAGATAGATAGATAGATAGATAGACAGATAGATAGACAGACAGACAGACAGACAGGTAGACAGACAGATAAACAGACAGATATAGATAGAATGACAGACAGACAAAATATTAGACCGACAGACAGACAGACAGACAGACAGACAGATAGATAGATAGATAGATAGATAGATAGATAGATAGATAGATAGATAGATAGATAGATAGATAGATAGACAGACAGACAGGTAGACAGGTAGACAGACAGATAAATAGACAGATATAGATAGAATGACAGACAGACAAAATATTAGACCGACAGACAGACAGACAGACAGACAGACAGACAGATAGACAGATAGATAGATAGACAGACAGACAGACAGACAGACAGGCAGACAGATATAGACAGATAGATAGATAGATAGATAGATAGATAGATAGATAGATAGATAGATAGATAGATAGATAGATAGATAGATAGATAGATAGACAGGCAGACAGATATAGATAGAATGACAGACAGACAAAACATTAGACCGACATACAGATACATAGATAGATAGATAGATAGATAGATAGATAGATAGATATAGATAGAATGACAGACAGACAAAACATTAGACTGATAGACAGGCAGACAGATATAGACAGACAGACAGACAGACAGATGCAGACAGACAGACAGACAGACAGACAGACAGATAGACAGATAGACAGACAGACAGACAGACAGACAGATAGATAGATAGATAGATAGATAGATAGATAGATAGATAGATAGATAGATAGAATAACAGACATACAAAACATCAGACCGACAGACAGACAGATATAGACAGATAGACAGACACAGACAGACAGACAGACAGACAGACAGATAGACAGATAAACAGACAGAAATAGATAGAATGACCGACAGAGAAAACATTAGACCGACAGACAGATAGATAGATTGATAGATAGGTAGACAGACAGACAGATATAGATAGAATGACAGACAGACAAAACATTAGACCGACAGACAGACAGATATAGACAGATATAGATAGATATATTTGTTTAACCACTGTGGTAACAAATGTTCAGACATGTTCTATTGTGTTACACTGTTAATTTAAGTTTAAGTTATATTGTAATATTTGATATTATTTTCTTCTATTATACAGATGTTTTTATTATTGTTTTATGTATGCTTTGGCAATATTGTATGATTTACAGTCATGCCAATAAAGCAATTTTGAATTTGAATTTGATAGATAGATAGATAGATAGATAGATAGATAGATAGATAGATAGATAGATAGATAAACAGACAGATATAGATAGAATGACAGACAGACAAAACATTAGACCGACAGACAGACAGAGATAGATAGATAGATAGATAGATAGATAGATAGATAGATAGATAGATAGATAGATAGATAGATAGACAGATATAGATAGAATGACAGACAGACAAAACATTAGACCGACAGACAGGCAGACAGAGATAGATAGATAGATAGATAGATAGATAGATAGATAGATAGATAGATAGATAGATAGAGTAGGAAAAACTTCAAATGACAGAATCAAATCTGACTTGTGACATTTACCAATCCCATTCTCCCCACTTCAACCCACCCCTTCCTGCACTGTCTGCACTATCACCATCAAGAAAAGCTACAAATAAGCCAAAACAAAGGAGGGAGAGAAAATGGATACAGGAAGCGAGAGGTGGTTATATTTGTTCTTCTTCGTCATTAACAGCACGCTGTGCGGCTTAACCACAGCTCTAGACCAGTAATCTGTCAGCTGCTGATGTACTGCTGTCACATTCATATGTACACACCTCACTGAGCCCTTCCAGAAACAGCAGGCATTCAGTAATGACTGCAACGGCCACATTAATCCGGTCAACACCAGTCAAAGCAGTCAACACTCAGGAACAGGTATAAGATCACACGGTTTCACCCTCCGCTGCTCTTGTCCATCAAGCTATCATTTAGCCTGAAGAAAAAAAATGACAGACTCACTCGTTTGCTCTTCTTGGAGTATGTGTTCTTCAGCAGACGATCTTTCACCCGCTCCTGGTCTCGCCCCACGCTGGTGGCCAGATTGCAGAACCCATTTTCGTCTATGTCAGGGGTTACACTCTCCTCGGCCTCCTTCTGTTGTTTAACTACAATATCCTCCCATTTCTTCTTTTCCAGTTTAACCGAAACATTCTTATTCTGAAATGGGGAAAAGGAACAGGAGAAAAAGAGAGAGGTTATCCACTTGCTCTGCAGATGAGAGGTGTTAAGGTAGTGATATCAGTTTGACTACTGCAAAACATGTATACGCACAGCAACGTCAAATACCTTTTAAAAGGAGGAAGGGGAAATAAAACAGAAAAGGGAAGAAAGGAAGCAAAAAAAGAAAGGTGCTTAAAAGGTGTGTAAAGAAGAGAAGCATAAAGCAAAGAAGCATATAGGAAAAAAAGGAGAAGAGCGGAAAAGGAGCAGAAAGGAGCAGAAAGGAAAGGAAAGGAAAGGAAAGGAAAGGAAAGGAAAGGAAAGGAAAGGAAAGGAAAGGAAAGGAAAGGAAAGGAAAGGAAAGGAAAGGAAAGGAAAGGAAAGGAAAGGGATTAAGTAAGAGGAGAGAGAGAGTGGAAGAGTAAGAGGAGAGGAAACAGAAAAAAGAAAAAGGAAATTAAGAAAAAAGGGGAGAAAGAAAATGGAAAGGAGTGGAAGAGGAATTAGAAATGAAAGGGAATGGAAGGAAGAAGAGGAAGAGGAAAAGCTGAAGTTTGCTTAACCCTGCATCTGTTTCATGTTTCTTTATGACAATCACAGGGTGACTATTCCAGCAAGTCTGATACCATTCTACTCAATTATGGTGATTACAAGAAAAACTTGGCAAGAAAACAAATGGCAAAAACTGTACTGCTTTGTAAACATGACCTTGTCCGTTTAAATTAACTGCAGCTACACACAGTTGGACAAACTTGTTTAACTCACAAAAATAAAGATCTATTTGCACAGTCAGAAAGCACTGCAAGATTTCAAAACAAATTAATTTATAATGAAATTAGGCATAATTGGAGTAACATAAGTGTATGTACTGTACACACTCGGTTGAAAATTTAGAATCAGACATGGTATAATTTTTCAATAAAAATAGTTTGTGAACATTTTATACTTTTGTTTTGCTTTGTTACATTAGATTTCCGGGGGTTACTGTGTGTAACAAATAGAAATTGAAATTATCTTCATTCACATAACATATCCAAACCTAAACAAAGGGTACAGATGATTTATTCTTATAGATAACCAGAACATGCTGTAGCACTTCTGTCCTTATCTCTGCCTCTGCAATTCAATCAAGCCTTTTTACAGTCTCCTTCATCGATGACCCATCAAACTCAGGACATCTAGAGGACATAAAACATGAAATGGGAATGCTTAGAGCAGGGTGGTATGCCACTACAGTATACCGTGTTTAGAAATGTGTTAACCGGTTTATATTGTGGTAAACAGGGCTGTTATTTACACATACGAATTGAGGCCATTGATGCCAAACCTATTATTTACTTGGAAATAATCTTATTTTTGGTTTCCATTCATTAAAGTTTCCAATAAAATAAGTTTTTTTTTTTCTTCTTTAAATTATGAGTAAAAATTACTATCATTAGTGTTTTTGTACAGTTTGGTTTGTCATGTTTGCACTAATGGCCATGGAAAGGATTTTGTGCTGTTACTTTTCTGGCATTGTAACAGCAAACTAGATTTTCTCCAAATTGCATGAGTAAAAAAATGTCAAAGATAGCTGAAATAAGGCAAATAATACGCTTCAGTTAAGAAACCCACCACGCTGTTTACACACTCATATTTAAAAAAAACAAAGAAGGCCAGGGGTAAAAATGCAACACAACAACACCAAAAAAAAAAAAATCTTACAGCATCTGGAAAGATTCTGGTATTTCGAATCGCTGGCGAATGCTGGGTCATGTGGAGTAAATTAGAACAGACCACAAAGCCTCAGAGAGCAAAATAAAAATAAAAATAAAATAACATAAACACTGAGATTTGATGGGAAAGGGAAAGTGTGTTTATTCCATTCCACCATACTCATCTAAACCACTTGAATCTGGTCAAGAAGCATTTCCTAAAATTTGGCAACCCAGAATATCTGGCAACATAACCTCACCACTACAGGAAGTCTGTGGTTACTCAGCTGACTCTCACTATCCGCTATTTCTCTTTGTCCACTACTGAACGCAACAGAATGCAACAAAACATAAAAAAACGGTGATAAGGCAATCTACAAAGTTCATCTTTGATGCAAAGACTTGAAATGAGCAGATTTACACTACAAAGAAAATGAAAATATAGGACATATATTTAAAAAAGGGGATTCAAGCTTGAGGAATAATGAAGAAGTTGGTCCAAAAGAATAGATATCAATAGTTCAGAGGAGTTAACCTGATCTGCCTTTTAGCAGCCACAGCAGGAGACGTGAAAGAGATTAAATATTGATCAAATGACACAGTGGCTTCCTCTGAATAAAAGAGAAGACAATCATAGACAGAATGTGTGTTCAGGTCTTTCAATAACAGTTTTAGCTGATTTGAGAATTTGATGGTGGTGGTTTAAAGGGATAGTTCAACTGCAAAATGAAAACTGTTTCATCTACATAGAGGGCCTGTTTACACCTGGTCACTTCATGTGTTTTCTCTGATCGGATAGCCATCTGATTTATAAAAACGATTGCATTTACACTTGGCCACATAAATGTGTCTCCGCAAAACGGATATAAATCCGATCTTCAATTCCCGTGCTATATGCAGATTTCATAGAGTTCACTTCACAGAAAGCAACAAATATGAGCTGCATTTTATTGATCATCGGCTAATTTCAAATTCAAAGACCGCAATAGGAGAGCGCGCGGCAACAGCCCAGGTAAGATCATTTAGTCTCATTGCTTTTAATGAAGACGATTGTGTTTTGAGCACCTGCGACTTACTTTCATTTTGATTTGCGGCAGTTTGCACGTTGTGTTGCTGAATAGATACTTAGCTGCTCATATGCAGAGATGCGTGCTGCAGTAGCGCTGTCATATCTGGCTATAACATGTTATTTAGCCTCTAACACGCTCACACGCTTATTTTTTTGTATTTTTGGGAGGAGTTAAATTTACATATGTGGTTTCAACAACCAGATGCATTTAGACCTGTTCATTTCACGATCAGATAACTATCCGATCAGTGAAATCACATGAAGTGACCAGGTGTAAACAGACCCAGAGATGCAAGTTATATAGACCACTTTACCACTTGCTCGTATGTTGCTTATTTTGTTGATTTTCTATATAATATGTTCACCAAGGCTGCATTTATGTCATCAAAAAACAGGAATATTGTGAAATATTATTACAATTTAATATAACTATTTTCTATTTTAATATAATTTAAAATGTAGTTTATATTTGTGATGGCAAAACTGAATTTCAGCATCATTACTCCAGTCTTCAAAGTCACATGATCCTTCAGAAATCATTCTAATATGCTGATTTGGTGCTCAAGAATCCTCTTATTATTATCAATGTTGACAATGGTTGTGCTGCTTAATATTTTTGTGGATATATATATAAAGAAAATGATGACAGTATACATTTCAGGATCTTGCTACACTACTAAAAGATAACCAGTATATTTTCCATGTACCTTGAGAAAAAAAGCAGCATAACAGTTATATTTTTAGTAAAGAGAAAGAATATTACTCGGCATCTCATGTACTGTATCAAAAATGATGTTCTTCATTGTTTGCCTGTGCTGTTGTGAACATTACTTCTTCGCAATTGCCCTAAATTTAAGTCAGAGCATGAAAAGCATCGTTCAGAAATGTTCAGCTTGAAGGGAAACTGTTCAAAGTATTTTTTGATACAAGCCATAAATCACATGACTGATACTTTACAGTGCCTCAACTCTGCAATTTATCGGCTCTGCTGCCATACACGTCCTCAAGAAGCTGTCAAAACAACTACGAGAGCCCTCCATCACATCACTAATTTATTCCCAAAGAGTTCAGTGAAGTCAGAGCAGACATTTCGGCTAATGTGGCATAAAGACATCACAGTTGAATGTCTGTCGTGTCACACAAGACAACTTTGATTCTGTAAGTCAACATGGCTTCATCAGTGGAACACCTACACAAGCATCTGACACTTCCTGTGCTCTGCGTCAAGGAGAAACAGCATGTCAACTGCAATTCGCATTTCAGCATTTCCACTAGTTTTCCTACATGCAGCCGTCAGCTACTGATCTTTGCCTTCTCAGCTCTCCAGGAGAGAAAGATAGTGAGAGGGAGAGATGGATAAAGATTGGATGTTGAAAAAAAAGATACACTGTTATTTAAAATGGAGTGCAAGAACCTCTCAAAGTCCTACACCTCCAGAATTCCTCCGGCTGTTATGCACAGCAATCTTTACATACTGATTTCCTAAAGAAATTCCACAGTGTCATGTTTATACCCAGGGTATATTTACAGCAAGGAACTTTGGTTCTATTTAAGCTTCTGGGGGTTTTTTTTAAAGTTGGCATGTGAAATTTGCCTTCTCAAATCCCAAGTTACAAAAGTGAACAACTCCCTAAACTTTAACACATAAAATGAATAATACCTCAAAACTGGTCTGTTTAGGAGAAGTGTGCTAATACTTTTCTTTAAAAAAAATACCATCGACATACATTTAAGGAGGGACACAAACCATATCCAACAGTAAGTCTAACAGTATTCAGGTACAGAATTTGAATAATAATCGAATGTAAAATAACACTGCAGCTACAAAAGTAATTTTATCTTTATATTTTTTTTAGTTTGATTAACATTAATGAAACAGATGGCAGCAGGAATATTAGGCTGCTGTCACTTTAAGACCGAAAGCACAAATCCAATATAATGGTACGCATCCATTTTCTTTCTCAATTGTTTATGTTCACGTAAGCCATAAAAGACTATATTTACAAGGATATTCAGAGATGGGCATTTTGACATAATTTTGCATGCATGTGTCTGTTTCAAGTACAAATAGATGTGAAAGAGAATGGAATACTGTGTTTGTGTGTGTGCGCTCATAGAAAACAGTGTGCGAGTTCCGAATTGAGTTGCACTCAAATGGTTTAAAATCACTTGTCTAATTTAACAGGACCTAAAACATGTGCAAATTAAAAACCTTCGCTCTATGATTGTTAAACTTTGCAATTAATCCGAGAATCATGTGCGTTTCGAATTGTGGTGCCTAGTCCATACGAATCAACTACGATCCCTATACATGATGGATGCATGCATGTATGGATGGATGGATGAATGGATGTCAAGTGAATGTGTATGGATGTCAAGTGGATGTATGTGTGTATGGATGTCAAGTGGATGTATGTATGGATGGATGTCAAGTGGATGGATGGATGGATGGATGTCAAGTGGATGGATAGATGGATGGATGGATCTGTTCACTGACAAGCCACGCAATATCGCGTTCATATCGCAGATGAATCGCCTTCGATAATGAACGCGATATTGCGTGGCTTGTCAGTGATCTACGGCTCTGTCTATTAAATGCCGCTCCATTTGAAAGCAGGTGATGACGATTTAGCGGTAATCAGAGAACCAGCTTTACTGACAAAATGCGCGTGACAATCACATGCGATGTATCCCCCATCCCGGATGTATGGATGTCAAGTGGATGTATGTATGGATGGATGTCAAGTGGATGGATGGATTGATGGATGGATGTCAAGTAGATGGATGTATGCATGTATGGATGTCAAGTGGATGTATGTATGGATGGATGTCAAGTGGGGGGATGTAGGTATGGATGGATGGATGGATGGATGGATGGAAGGATGCATGTATGGATGTCAAGTGGGTGTAGGTATGGATGGATGTCAAGTGGATGTATGGATGGATGTCAAGTAGATGATGTATACATGTGTGGATGTCAAGTGGATGTATGTATGGATAGATGTATGGATGGATGTCAAGTAGATAGATGTATGCATGTATGGATGTCAAGTGGATGTATGGATGGATGGATGTCAAGTGGATGTATGTATGGATGGATGTCAAGTGGATGTAGGTATGGATGGATGGATGTCAAGTGGATGTAGGTAGGGATGGATGGATGTCAAGTGGATGTAGGTATGGATGGATGGATGGATGGATGGATATCAAGTAGATGGATGTATGCATGTATGGATTTATGTATGGATGGATGTCAAGTGGATGTAGGTATGGATGGATGTCAAGTGGATGTATAGATGGATGGATGAATGTCAAGTAGATGATGTATGCATGTATGGATGTCAAGTGGATGTATGTATGGATGGATGTCAAGTGGATATATGTATGGATGGATGTCAAGTGGATGTAGGTATGGATGGATGGATGGATGGATGGATGGATGTCAAGTAGATGGATGTATGCATGGATGGATGTCAAGTGGATGTAGGTATGGATGGATGTCAAGTGGATGTATGGATGGATGGATGTCAAGTAGATGGATGTTTGCATGGATGGATGTCAAGTGGATGTATGCATGGATGGATGTCAAGTGGATGTATGGATGGATGGATGGATGTCAAGTAGATGGATGTATGCATGGATGGATGTCAAGTGGATGTAGGTATGGATGGATGTCAAGTGGATGGATGGATGGATGGATGGATGGATGGATGGATGGATGGATGTCAAGTAGATGGATGTTTGCATGGATGGATGTCAAGTGGATGTATGCATGGATGGATGTCAAGTGGATGTATGGATGGATGGATGGATGTCAAGTAGATGGATGTATGCATGGATGGATGTCAAGTGGATGTAGGTATGGATGGATGTCAAGTGGATGGATGGATGGATGGATGGATGGATAGATGTCAAGTAGATGGATGTATGCATGTATGGATGTCAAGTGGATGTATGTATGGATGGATGTCAAGTGGGGGGATGGATGGATGGATGGATGGATGGATGGAGGTCAAGTGGATAGATGGACCCTACAACTCTGTTAAGTTAAATTTATCACTCAACACATTTTGGTTTCTAAATCATTTAATATTTACTTACTTTAACATTTGAACACAAACATTGTAAGTACTTATCTTGCATCTCTACTGTAAGCCAAAATAAATGACCATTAACTTGCTTGACCCCATTAGAGGTTGAACAGGATCTGCAGCTAATATCTTCCTTTTGAGGAAAGACTCTGATTCTGATCATCCAGCTAGTTTTATAGACCGCACGTACCCTAAACCATCTCACAACAGCATCTTACAACTCATGCATCTGGCAGTAGCTTTTGTATGGTAATACCAATCTGCATTATTGAACCGCAAGGATGTAGTGAACTCCATTACGCTACCATAAAATCATTGCTTTGCAACACATAATAAAATTACACTAAGCGGAAATGTGTTTTATGCTATTTAAGGGTTTTTCTGCTGGATGTGCACTAACTGCCGTTGCTTTGGTGAAAGCGAATCGCCTAGAATCAATTAGTCTGTGGGAATATTCCCACCCAAGCAGCCCACAAACTGGAAATCAAGCCAATATACTGCTGCTGATGGCCAGAACTGAGAGAGAGAGAGAGAGAGAGATTTGTAACAGCACTTCAGAAATATTTATCCGTGCTCGGAGGGCACCGAGGCTGTAGATTTATGTGTATATGGTGAGCTGTTTCTGCACACGCTCGGATCGTTGGGATAAATCACTACGTTAGTGAACAGAGTTAAATTGCATTGATTTAGCAGAGTGTTCGACACTGTGCTGGCAGTCTGTGCAAATGAATGGAGTTGTCAGCTCCTGCAGATGCACACACAGACACAAACATCTTTAATTAAGTCACATTGAATGCACAACTTAGAGGCTTACACAGGCAAAATCTTTCTGAATGGTATAGGTCTGACAGAGCAGCAAATATGTATATATGTGTGCTCAGCTAAATATACCTACAAGTGAGACATAAATTACCCACAGGCTTTAGCTGCTAGAAGTATGAAATATAAGTACAAGACACATAAAAACTGAACTTTGACAGTTAGCATGTTTTTCAAGGCTTAAATTGGACATATTAATTAGGGCTGTCAACTGATTAAAAATATATTTTTTTTATGATATGCTAATTAACTTATCAAACAAATTAAACATAAAATCACATACAGAAGTGGCCAAAAGTGATTTCCAGCCTAGGAAAATTGACATCTTCACCCTTTATTCAAACATCATTAAAAAAAAATTGTTAAAGATTTTGTAAGCATATTGCGATGATGTGCTTGGAGTTAAAGGTGCCATTGAACGTTTTTTTTTACAAAATGTAATAAGTCTAAGGTGTCCCCTGAATGTGTCTGTGAAGTTTCAGCTCAAAATACCCCATAGATTTTTTTTTTATACATTTTTTTAACTGCCTATTTTGGGGCATCATTAAAGGCGCTCTAAGCGATTCTGAGCGGAGTAACTTCCTGTTGACGTTCGAAGTGTTGTCAAACAAAACAGAGGCTAGCTAGACCCTCCCTCCTACTCCTCCTGGCCCTCCCCTCCATGCTTCCTGAAACAGTCATGAACGCGCATTTAAAATGTAAGTAGCTTGCGTATTGACGCTGCGTGTCGGTTATTGGCTGGAGCATGTTTATTATGCTAAGTGGTCCAGGCTGCACCAGTTTGTTTTTATTGCAGTTTTCGGAGCTTGTGGCGACTACAGAGACCACGTTTTTTTAAAAGTGTGTTCAGGGGACAGGCAGCTAGCGCATAGTGAGGAGATGTTTGCGGTATGTGACAAAAAAAAATTTGGGCCTAAAAACGCGTCAAATCGCTTAGAGCACCTTTAACTATGCACCGATTCAGGCTGTGGCCCCTTTAAATCTTGCGCTCCCTGCCCACGGAGCTTAACATGCCTTAAACAGCATAAAGTTCACACAGCTAATATAACCCTCAAAATGGATCTTTACAAAGTGTTCGTCATGCAACATGTCTAATCGCGTAAGTATAGTATTTATTTGGATGTTTACATTTGATTCTGAATGAGTTTGATGGTGCTCCGTGGCTAAAGCTAACATTACACACTGTTGGAGAGATTTATAAAGAATGAAGATGTGTTTATGCATTATACAGACTGCAAGTGTTTAAAAATTAAAATAGCGACGGCTGATGGTAACGATGGTAACTTTAACCACATTTAACAGTACATTAGCAACATGCTAACGAAACATTTAGAAAGACAATTTACAAATATCATTAAAAATATCATGTTATCATGGATCATGTCAGTTATTATTGCTCCATCTGCCATTTTTCACTGTTTTCCATGCTTTTCAGTCCTTTTTAGTAAAATAAAACCTTTTTTTTACCAAATAATTTTGTCAGATAAATACCTTAACCAAGTTTAGCATTTTGTTTTTCTATTCTCATATAAAAAATTTTTTAAAAATGATATATATATTTTTATTTTTATTTTTATATGAGAAAAGAACAAAATGCTAAACTTGGTTAAGGTATTTATCTGACCAAATTATTTGGTAAAAAAAGGTTTTATTGTACTAAAAATGACTACAACATAATCAGTTATTAATATTTAATTGGTTCTCTACACCAATTAAACACACACATACATTAAAAACAAATATCTCGTCTGGATATCACTTTTGGCCACTATTGTATATCAATATTTGCTGAGAAATTGTCCATATGATTATACTTCAAAGAAATTCTTTTTTTTTTTTTTTGGTGCTGACAAAAACATTGACTGGATGATACAAAAAGTGGCTTTAGAACTTAAAATACTACATTTTATTTCCACAGAAAATCAATGTTGCAAAGCAACACTAGAGTCACTAGAGAGAGAGAGAGAGAGAGTAAAATTAAATCAGGTGAAATGGATCTTTTTGATTAAAAAAACAAAACAAAACTCTTTCACCTTGAAAATTGTTAAGATGGTGTAACCAAAAGAAAAAATAGAAAGGAAAAAAAAGTATTTATTAAAAGACATAAACAAGAATTATATTTTGGACTATGTGTCAAGAATTTATAGAGATTAATTATCTGCTCTTTTTAAAATGAGCATTGCCGTAACATGACTTTTATGACAAACATATGGACTGCAAAACAGCAGTGAGAAGTGAATGTTGTTCAGGTCTCTGAGGTTCCCCTCATTAGTAAATCAAGCTGCACAGAGGAGATCTGTCTGTTCCTCTCTCTATCCCTCTATCTGCACCTCTCTGTGTAAGTGACCAAGCAGGAGGCTGGTTGTTCCAAGTCATTAAAACGCATCCACAGACCCGAGAAGGCCCCGAGTTTTGGCTCATTACTTCGATTCCCCATGGAGCTCTGCAGGAGAATCTCCATCTAAAAACACACCTCCATTCAGGCCCAGTGCCCTGACTCTCCCCGTCTCATCTGCTCATCTCCTCTAGTTACTGCCATGGCCCGTCCCTGACTCTCAGCCTCACACAATAGCTTTGATTTAACATCCGGCCCCTGAAAGCCAGATATAAAGAACTTAAAGTCAACTCCATGCATCCACTGTTGTAAAGTTTTAGTTTACTAACACTGCGTAAAAAGCCTAGAATCTATGTACGAAAGCAGATCAGATAATCCACTATAAATCATGAACAAGAGAGGATGTGAATTACAGTGATTTTACCAGAAAAAAAAAAAAAAAAAAGGTTAAAGCAATACGTGTCAAAAAGTTTCTTATTCTGTTTACATTTTTGGAACAAGAGCAATAAAAATACATCAATATTGCATATATATTATGATTATTATTTATATCTAAATGCACACATTCTACTATAATGGGTTAAACCAAGTGGGTGGATGGATGGACGGACAGATAGAATGATAGATAGCTAGAACAATACTGGTACTAGGAAAATATCAATATATTTTATTTAAAACCTTACAATATCATGATTTTTCTCATTTTGGTACTTGATACACTGTTCCGAAGTTCACTGTGAGGTGGCAGTGTACAACCCAAACTGAAGCAAAATTGGCAAGAGTGACAACATAGAAGAACAAAATGAATAAAGCAGGTGAATCTCACCCAACACAATATAAACTAATTAATTAAGAGGGCAGTAGAAGTGAAATTTGGAATTACTTTGCTTATAAAACTGATGAAAAAGGTGTACAAACAGACCTTACCACACACCAGTCTGCAAACATTACTATCAATCAAACCATGCTAAGCATCTGTCACTGCCCATCCTGACTTGTACAAGGAGTTAAGAGATCGACAGGTGAGTTCATCATTCAAATGATCTAATTTAGACTTTTATTTACTTTTAACACTCAACCAACATACATAAGACAGATGCAATGTCATTTGAAGCCAGAAGCCATTTGCTCATTTTGAGAGAGAGAGAGAGGGGGGAGATGCGGTACTGCTGATTCACTCATGCCGTTTGTAAAATTACGTCACACAAAAAGTTTTCAAATTACTGATTTGATGTGATAATCTCTGTTGATTAATGTACTACTAAATGTTTGTGGTAATTTCCCACATTATAAACACTAAACCTGTGGGAACGGGTAAAATTATGCGCAATACCCATGCCAAAATTCAGACCCTGTATGGTATCTGTTTAATATTTGGATGGATGGATGGATGGATGGATGGATGGATGGATGGATGTATGGATGGATGGATGGATGGATGGATGGATGGATGGATGGATGGATGGATGGATTTCCATTGATGAGTATGGTTTCTTAGGGACAATATTTGGCCAAGATACAACTATTCTAAAATCTAGAATCTGAGGGGGGAGAAAAAAAATCAAAATATTGAGAAAATCACCTTTAAAGTTGTCCAAATTAAGTCCTTAGCAATGCATATCCACTCTCAAAAATACATTTTTTTAAACATACATTTATGATAGTAAATTTACAAAATATCTTCATGGAACACGATCTTTACTTAATATCCTAATGATTTTTGTCATAAAAGAAAAATCCATCATTTTGACCCATACAATGTATTGTTGGCTACTGCAACAAATATACCCATGCGACTTATGACTGGTTTTGTGGTCCAGGGTCACAAATATGCTTTTGTGAAAACATCAAAAATGTCTTCAAACACAAATCCATTCATTTTGTCTCATATAAAAGAATCACGTCAGGCTATCCTATCAAACATGAAGTCTGATGAAACATGAAGATTCCCAAACTAGAAACTGAATATATTTAATAAACTCCACTCATCTTTTTAATAAACGGCAAGGTGTCACTTACTGCAACAGAACCAGATGGAACATTTACTACTCGTAGATGATGGCTCCAGTAGGACAGGCCTCGTTACAATCACATTTGAAACACTAGATAAATTTTAGTTCTTTACTCTGCATTTATATATTTACTGTATAGCCAGATATAAAGCAAAACACACTTAGGAAAAGAAAAAAAAAAAAAAGACTAAAGAGAAGCACACCAAGTATTTTGAAAGTCATAATTAAAACAAGAACCATGTGGGCTGGTCCTGAACTGCACATTTTGGATGCATTTTCTTATCTGACACATCCAGCATCTACTAATGACTGCTGCTTTAAGAGGAATCAGAGCACTGGGCAAATTTAGCCCATGCTTGGCTTGGGTTGAACAGCCCAGTGTGGCGTCCTCCAGTGACTCGATAACTGTTTCCTGCTGCACTGCGCTTGCTTCCTGCTGTGAGGTTCTTGAGAGTGAGGACTGACTGAGCTCAGAGGAAAATGATAGTGACACGGCAAAACAATCTGGCCTAAAAAAACAAAACAAAACAAAAACAAAAAGCAAAACAAGGTCAGTTTTTAGGGCTATAACTGTCAAACTGACTATGCCTTATATAACTGCACTCATCCTTGTTGAAGACAGTGATCTGGTGTTTGGAGAGTAGGTCATCCTGAATGCACCACAAGGTAAAGTGCCTTTATGATATTTATTCCAAATCATTCCTTGAGTGATGCCTGTCATGTAACTAAAGATGTAAACTATATAGGGAACCCTGTCAGATTGTACATTACACTAATATTAAAGGTTAAAATTAACATCAAATTCCAACTTATTAGCAATTATTATAATTGCTATTCTACTTTAGGGTGAGTGATGACAACATTTTTGAGTGAACCGTCCCTTTAAACAGCATCAAAACAGTATTTATTGTTTGAATTTCAAAAATAAATATCCAATTTGACGTGCAAAAGCCTGGATGCCTTTCCAGTTTGTTGACTAGTGTCAACAAAAAATCTACTGTTTTGGCCATAAGAGAAGATCTTTTACCAAAAGGAACATACCATACCAAAACATATTTGAGAGCATTCAGCCTACATGTTATAAAAAAAATTAAAAAAAAAGCTCTTATCTGATGTGTAACATCAGAAATTTACAGTTTTTAATTTGTTTTTCTTTGACATTATGACATTCAGTTGTTTCAGCTAATGATAGCTCACACTTTTAATTACAGAAGCATGACAGAAACATGTGTATTACAAGGTTAAATAAGTGCAACGAGCCCTTCATTTGAGTGGCACATTCATTGAGAGCGCGTGTGTGTGACTCCCTGAGAGAAGAACTACTTAAGGCAAATCTTCACCTCAGGAAACTTCAACCATCCATATCCCTCTCATATCTTCCATAGCTTTCTCTGGGGAAATACCACCTTTGACCTCTTCTCTCTCTGTGCCTGTGTACAATTTATTCATACAGGAGCTCAACTCTTCTCAAGGGAGAAGGGAAAAAAACCCATTCTTTCTACATCTGAGCCACCTAACCTCCAAAAGAAACTGCTTCTCTCATTCAACAGTCAAAATGAAATTGTTCTCCGAAAAGCTTAAGTACATTTCATTCGGTCGGCATCCCCATGTTGGAAAACTCTGATCATGTATGATGTCATAGCGCAGTAGTTCTCCAATAGCGTGCAGTGGCACCCCGGGGTGCAGTGAAAACAGTTCCACGCAGCCTCCATTTCCTCGCGCTGCAAAAGCCAAGACAGCCTGCCATTTATTGTTATTACCTTTGAACATATGGCAAAGTCAGTCTCATAAAGAAAGGACTGTTTCATTCTTAAATTATGAATCTTGGATGATCACTTGCCGGGCTGCCATGGTGTAACATCCAGCGCCTGTCAGAAGCGGACATTTAGTGTGTATCTAGTAGGGTGACCTGCTGTTGTTCCTGACTTCATCCAGATGCCACAAAACTCACACTGAAACAAGTGTCTAGAAACGTAGTAGTTAAATAAACCTAGGAAAATCTACTAGAATATTCTGAGAAATGTTGCTCTATAGCTTTGTTTAGAATATATATTATAATATCAGTAGGGATGCACCAATATAAAAATTGTGTCTTGATACTGATAAGCTGATAATTATACTCATGTTATGCCTCTTAACAAATAAATTGCCAATTTCAAAATTCTACACTATTTTATCTAAATAAATGCAAAATAAAACACTGTAAACTAAAACCAGTTGTTGTAATTGCTAAGTATCACAACATTGCCTTAGAAAAAACATTACTGGTGTGCATCTTGAGACAAAACAAATGGCACTGACATATTTTAAGCTATAAATCACTGCAAGTTACTTTCAGTTAAGACAGCTCAAACATGCATTTTAGTCTGGGACTAGGCTTAAGCATTGTCTGTGAAACTGGGCAAAAAAAAAAATGGTTAAATACCTGTTTGGTTGCACACCTCTAAAAGGTGACCACAATAAATAAATGAAACCAAGGTTTAATTCTGGTCTTTTTAGTCTGAGAAAATACTAGAAATTGGATAATGGATGCTTTGTTAACAACTCCAAAATTGCATGTCAGTACATGCAAATAACTGAAATGACAGCTCACCACATGCTGAAAAGACCAGCACACCTGATGAGTGTTTTCTATTCATACAAAGCAGGCAATTATGAATAAGTCTAAGTGTCACAGCAGAAAATGAGTGGGCTTCTCTACACGAGAAGGGGCCTTTGTTTAATTGTATGCAGGAGATAGACTAGGCGATAGAGAGAGAGAGAAACAGGAGAGAGCGAGACGTGAATGAGAGATGAGAGAGATGTAAGGTTAAGGGCTATCTATTATGTATGACAGAAAGCTCTTGGCAATGCACCTCTGTAGGAGGACCTGTGGAGATTCAGTCACAGCGAGAGGAGCAGGCCAGAGGCCAAATCCCTTCAGCATGAGAGATCATCAGAACCTGTGCTCAACATTACATCTGACTAACACCACGGCAGGAGAGGAAATTACACTATGAATGGCATACTAGTACAATCTAGAGAGCAGAATGGTTAACGGCCGATATGATGCAGACTTTGGATTGGGACGGGACTGTTTGTTTGGGGGACCAATTGCAGTTTTTGGGAAAACAGTCTGAAAGCTACAATTTCAGCCTGAAAAATTACATGATCAATGCTTCGATCAAAGAGCTGCAAAAGTCTAATATCACCTAGCAATAGCAATCAGAAATTCATGGTTCACAGCTGATATGGCTATTGGTTAGTTAAAAGGATGAACCAATCAATATGTTGAGCCCCAACTTCTTGTTTCAATAGGAAATATGAAAATGCATGAAAAATAAACGGTGCCATTTCATGGATCTTATAAATATGAAAAAGATTTGGAAAGGAAAAAAAAAAAAAAAAAAAATGCAAATTCAAAATAGGGGTGTTGCAATACACCAGCATTCATTGTTGGGTAGTCACTGATTCAAAAAATTAAGTATTTGTAATCAGTGTTGGGTGTAACGCATAACTGTAATTAAATTACTTATCCACTGAAAAAGTAAAGTAAGGGATTACCGTTCATTTTTAGGTAATCTAATTACAGTTATTTACAATGCCCATCAAAATGCCCGTCTTGGTGTATATTCGGGTTGGTTACGTGAATGTGAACAGCATGTGTAACAGCATATTGTCTCCGTCCATTAGGTCTTAGTGACAGCAGCCTTTAAAACATGCTACTGTCTATTATTGGCTGTCTGTATTATAAATGATAATCAAACAACAAAAGAAAAGCTTTAATCTGTATTTAATTTATACAGTTATGACTATGCAGAGTTATTTTATATTTGATTATTCAATTTCTGTGGTATTTTTACTTACTACTATTATACCTACCTGAAAAAAATAAAATAGCATTGTTTTATCTGTATCTTTATATATTTTTTACAGTGGTATAAACTCGAGTATTATAGTATGTTTTAATAAAGCTAAAATGTTTTAAAAAGCTATAAAAAGGCTAAACTATTCCATGTTTGACTCGTACTTAAATTATTTAAAGAGTTTCCTTTCTATTGTCTATCCTGTCAAGGTTTATAGGGATTTTAAGTAGCAGCCTAATTAGTAATGACTTAAATTACTTAATGAGTAATTAAATTACCTTTCAGACAGAGTAATTAGAAAAGTATTTAAAATACAATACAGATGATGTAATTAGTAATTAATTACTTTTTTGAAGTAACTTACCAACACTGCCAGTAATTAAATTCTATTACATTTTTTTAAAATACTCTTAATCAGACTACAGTTACTTGTTTGATTACATGATTACATGTCATTCTCACAATGGCACTACGTTATTCATAATTCATCGATTCTTCCTGCTGCTACTTTTTTTTTTTTTTGCTCTTTTTTTTTCTTTTTAATCATTTAACTTTTAATGTTTTCTTGACCTTACAACACTGTACATCTAATCAACTCCTGAAAAACAAGACAGACCTATTTTCAAATTTTAAATTAATTGCATTAATCCCAAAATAATAATGATGATGATGGATGATGATAATAATAATAATAACAATAATAATAAATATAGCTGCAAGCAGCCATTAAGGGGCGAAGCACAAAGCAGCAAGCAAGAAGTAAAATCATCAGTAAAATATTGCATTTTATTTAATATACTTTACTGTAGTTAGTGGCAATTTCATATTTCGTTCAGTTATAGAGCCACCAACAGGTGCAATCCCACCACTTTATGTGTCCTTAGAGTGTGCCCACAAATAAGTGTGTCAAATTTGGTGAAAATATCTCATTTGGTTTAGGAGTTATAGATGTGTATATATGTATGAGTACATAAAAATGACCGACATTGCATTTTTTATTTTATTTTTTGTTTTTTGCCACTTACTATCAAAATTTTGGCATTTGGGCTTTAACATATAGCCAACGACCTGTGTTTCCGGTTTTCCTACAGTGGTTTCGTCTCGATCAGACTAAAGGTTTCGAAGATATTAGTGAATGTTGTTTTAATGCTAAATCGCAACGTTGCACAAACCATAAGGCAAAACTTAGTATGTTAGGTATTGTTGGACTCAGCAAGGATTCAAGAATCTAAGGAGATGAATCCCATAAAAATAAGTCAACCACATCAAAAGTTATGAGCATATGAATATTTGACTTCACCACTAGGTGGCGCTGTCTCGAAACTACTCAGGCTCCTTCAGTGCATCATGCTGATGACCCATACTGAGTTTCGTAATGATGCGCTAATGTGTTAAAAAAAAACAAAGCATTCATGGCCGAGGCCCAAAATGGCCGAGATGGTAAAATTGGATATCATTCGATACAGCATGCTGCCCTGAATCTAACAAGATCAGTTTTAGTTTGGAAGTTATAAGCAAAAATAGCCACCTTTGCTATCTCCGGACCAGTAGGTGGCGCTGTGCTGAAACACAGCATGTAGCCTCTGGTCACGCATATGCTGACATGTACCAAGTTTGGTCTGAATACGCTAAAGCGTTGCAGAGATATAACCTCGTGTCCAATTTGGCATGCTCTTCTTCAAATTTGTGTGTGCGTTATTCGAGATTGGTTGGGTTTATCAAAAAGTGCTTGATAAATGTTTGCCAGCATAGTCTGAAGATGATCTGATTTGATTTTCATGAAAATTGGAGCAACCTTTATAGGAGAAGTTTGCGTTTGTCTTTTTTGGCAGGAAAATTTGGTGGGAAAAATTTCATGACGGAAAATGACGTCATAGGGTGCAACTGAATCATATTGAGGCACAGAATTTTGTTTCTAACCCTTATGGTTCAATAGTTAATAATCTCAATTAGCATAAACATGAGAAACTTTGGACAAGTGTTGGCGCTAGACAGTTTGATTTAGATACACCAAATTTGCTGTAGTTAATGATGGGACTGTCCTTTATCAGCGTGCCAAATTTCATAACTTTCTGCCATAGAATCCCAGAGTGGAAGAAGAAGAATAAGAACGCCAACAAATACAACAGGTGCTTGGCCACTAAAAATAATGAGATTTACTGTGAATACTACCAAAGTCCCTTTAAAGGTCCCGTTCTTTGTGATCCCATGTTTCAAACTTTAGTTAGTGTGTAATGTTGTTGTTAGAGTATAAATAAAATCTGTAAAATTTTAAAGCTCAAAGTTCAATGCCAAGCGAGATATTTTATTTAACAGAAGTCGCCTACATCGAACGGCCAGTTTGGACTACATCCCTCTACTTCCTTCTTTAATGACGTCACTAAAACAGTTTTTTGACTAACCTCCGCCCACAGGAATACACAAGAGTTGCGTTTGTAGAGTGTGTTTGTCGTGTTGAAACGCTGTTATTTTCATCCCGCAGTCCAATCACCGGGTCTGATTCCGGCTCAAATTGATAGGGTAAAATTAAAGACATGTTTACAATAACACTGAGCGCATGCATCTCCACGTTATGGTAAGAGGCGTGACCTTTCCGGGCAAGATGCGCTAAACTGCTGTCGAATCACAACACAGGAACCGCTGGCACAATCAGAACTCGTTACGTATTTCTGAAGGAGGGACTTCATAGAACAAGGAAGTCATCAGCCCGTTTTTATGACAGTGGAAACAGCGGTATACAGATAAGTAAATTATGTGAAAAATACTGTGTTTTTTTACACGCGAAACATGAACACATGTTATATTGCACACTATAAACACAATCAAAGCTTCAAAAAAAAACACGAAAAACGGGACCTTTAAGACAAGTCATTTCACTCAGCGGCCATCTTTGGAACACCTCTCAGGCATGCAAGTGCAGCTCCTCTCTCTCTCTTTGAATGGAGAAACATCAAATTCTCCAAAGCTGTTTAGCTTTCGATTAAATTTCATATTTGAAATCAACAATGAAATCTGACAACAACTGTCTCATAATTCTTTTTTCCAAACGCTCGAATCATGAAAAAAAATAAATAAATAAATAAAAATTCGGAGGCGCGCGTCTGACTGTTTCTATAGAAACCAGTGCTTCTAACGGCCGCTGTAGTGACGCAATGACTTTACCAGTCGCGATTGGCTCTTATTTAGAAGGCGGGACTTATTCCGCCATATTGCGCGTTGCACTTTCTCCCATTCAAACCAATATGAGTGACATGTCTTATGTTATTCTATAATCTTTGATACTACTGACAGTCCTAACACAATGTTTTCTCAACATTCACTCAAAAAAAAGAGAGAGAGAGAGAGAGAGAGAGAGAGAGAGAGAGAGAGAGAGAAAAAATCTGTTAATAGGCCAACCATGGGCAGCCAAATATTGACTAGTGTACAAAGAAAGAGACAGAATATTTGAACCAAAGTTTCAACTTAAAACAAGAAAGGTTGAGCAATATAAATTAAATAGTACAGTTGATGAAATACAGCCAGCAGACATGCATCCTCATCAGAGGAAATGTTAGACTGTTCAAGGCTAACAAATTTAAAAAAGCTTTGCAAGGCCTGGCTTTTTTCAAGAGCTACTAAGGGGTTTTTGTGTGTGTGTGTGTGTGTGTGTGTGTGTGTGTGTGTGTGTGTGTGTGTGTGTGTGTGTGTGTGTGTGTGTGTGTGTGTGTGTGTGTGTGTGTGTGTGTTCTAATAAGAAGCAATCCATTCACTTCCTGCAGGGGACATGTTTATACAGTTCCTACATTTGGTGAAGAACAGAGAAACTGCTTCATAGCAACACACACACACACACACACACACACACACACACACACACACACACACTTTCAGCTACTGGCAAAGGAGTAAAAATCTGATACAAACTCTCTTGTGAGACATTGTATATATGGGTAAGATGAATCTGACAACATAATAAACCATCTGATAGAATAGTTTTTCACAGATGCTTCATTTACCCAGCAAGCACATCACCGTTATGCTCTTCCCTGCCTGACAAAAGGCACAAAGCACATTTGCAGGAATGAATTTGTCTCTGGATTCCATTTGTCTACGTAATATTGTTTATAGTCAGAGCCGTGGCAACGTGCTCCAGACATGATGACTTGTGATGGTCATGTGAAGTTTTGAGTCATGTGAAGTTCAAACCTGGTCTGCGTTGCATCCCAACCCCAAGCTCTGTCTCTCTGCAGCGATTTTGTCACTTCCTATTACACTGGTTAAACTGATATGAAATATTGCCTGAAAAGACTGAACATGATTATTCTCAAAAACTAACCCAGAAACTGACAAAAAACCAATAAGATTTTTCCATTGGGTTTTGGATTATTGCAGAAAATAAACTCTGTGATCAAAAAAAAGTAGATTCTTTCCTGTTTTGTTCATCATAATCTTCACAAATTAACACTTTTTTAAAAACATTTCTGAAGCCTAAATACAACCAGCAGAAGTGAAAAGCTAAACGTAGGCTATAAACAAACTAAGTCTACACCAACGTTACAAGACTAAACATCACCATAAGCTTCCAACAAATCTTTTAATCTTTATTTAAAATCTACAAGTAGAAAAGTTGGATTTAGAATAGTTTGCAAAAGTGCGAGTATAAACTGTAGTCTCATTCAGCCACTTGTTAGCACTTTTCCCAAGACATTGTCCTGCAGCACTCTAACAAGGCCAAGCTAAATACATAACCCTCCAAAAAAGCATTGGTATAAAAATGACAACATGTATAGCTCTTTTCACAATACATATTATTTCCAAGCAGCTTTACAAAAAAATTGTCTTAATGCCCCCAAATGCAAGCCAAACGTAACAAAACCATTAGTTCTGGGTTCTAGGAAAAAAAGAACAAACTAAATCTATCCAAAAGCCCCTCTACTCGACTTTCCCTGCTTCTGTCTTCCTGAATCACCCTGATGAAATGATCACTCCCAATAATCAAGAGAAACTCTGGATGGCGACAGTTCTTCAGGGACCCACTTAACCACAGGCTACCACTGGTAATTAGCTCCAGCCGGCAGGAGGGGAAAAAAATCTGTGCCACCTTGCAGGAGAACATGCACTCTGGAAAAGGAGGAGGTCAAGAAACGAGGGGGATTTCAAAGACGATGTGTGAGCCTGACCCTTAAAACTTGGTTGTTTGATTAACACCATGCTCCTGGCTCTTCATTTATAAGGCATGTGTGCTTGGATGAATACTGAAGCATAGATTCAAACTTAATAATGAGGCTGGATTGCTTAGATAATCATTTAATTGTCAAACTCTGCAGTCCATTATTCTAAGAGCTCAGTAATTAAATGGATTAATTGGCTGAAGTACGATGCTGGCATAATGAGACTGCTGATCAGTGTATTGACTGACTGAACTGGTTTAGTTATACTCCTGTTCATTGTTTTGGTGATGAACAGTTATGTAAGCTCTTAAAGCCTACATTAATGTGAGTTGGAGGCTTGGTAATCTCCAAATAATAAACAAAACATCCTTTTGAATTCTTATTAATTATGTTTAAACTGATTTATGGAGCATTTGTAAATCATTTTAAATGGGTCCTATTGAGCCTTTTTACATTTTCAACTTTCTTTAGTTCCTGTTTGAGCATGAAAAAGGTCAAAGTTACAACGCACAAAGTGAACTCCAAAGGGAGTTATTGTGTATATCAGTAAGCACTGTTTCTTATGAAAGCTTGTTTCTGCCACTAAATAAAAAAATAAAAAAGGTAATTGTAACTTTTTATCTCACAATTCTGACTTTCTTCTTGTAATTGCGAGTTTTGCATCTAACAATTGACTTTTTTCTCAGAATTGCGAAATTTAAACTCGCAATTGCGTCTTATGAAGTCAGAATTGCGTGATGTAAAGTCAGAATTCCTTGTTATATCTCAAAATTCTCGCAACCCGCGACTGTTTTTCTCAGAATTGTGATGTAAACAATTTCAAGTTATACATTTAGAATCGCATGATATAAAAATCGCAATTGCGTCTTATAAAGTCAGAATTGCGTGATATAAACTCACAATTTTAAAATCGCAAGTATATAAAGTCGCAATTCTGACTTTTTCTTGCAATTGCGAGTTATCACACAATTCTGACTTTACACCTTACAATTATACTCACAATTGCGAATTATGAATTCAGAATCGCATGACATTAACAATTACGTCTTATAAAATCAGAATCGCATGATATAAACTCACAATTATGAGTTATAATGTCAGAATTGTGAGATAAAAAGTCGCGAAATACCTTTTTTATTTATTCCATGGCAACAAGTTTCCATAGTTTCTTTCTCCCTGAAATGCATCAATTGTGTTTTTTCCCCTGAACACAGGCCACGTTCACACAGCAGCAGAATACAGTTGTCAGTTCCGTATTTGAGTCCTTAATACGGTTATGTTCACACACACTACGGTTATTTACGGGTGTGACAACCGCATTTTATAACCGAACTCACACCCGTAAATTTTCTGCATTCTCATCATTTTCACGCTGTGTGAACGGAACAGGACTGGACAACTAGTTGTCGGTCACATCACACAGTGCAAGAGAGCCGGTGTTTTGTGTGTGGTTTCACTTTCGGTAACTTACAGCGACAGAGATATGAGCCGCGCATCGTCTTAAAGGGATAGTTCACCCAAAAATGAAAATTCTGTCAGTAATTACTCACCCTCATGTTGATACAACCATGTAAGTCTTTCTTTCATCTTCGGATCACAAATTAATATTTTTGTGATTACATATGAGCGGTGGAATACTCCTCCATTGGCTTTAAGGGGGCCCAAACTTGTCCGTCCAGAAAGTCAGTGAAGAAAATGTTTAAATAGTCCATGCCACTACAGTGGCTCAACCGTACGTTTCTCAAGCGACGATAATACTTTTCGTGCGAAAAAAACAAACAAAAGAACGACTTTATTCAACTATTCATTTTCTCTCTTGTAGGCCTCTGACGTTAGTTCACGAGATCTCCATGACGCATGCGCGAGAACTAAACTGACGACGGTCTTCTTCTACTACTACTTGTTACTGGCTAGCAGGTGAACGCGCACGCTGTATGTAAAAACCATTATTTGTAAATATGTCGGCAGATTTTGACGTAGATGAAGACTTTAATTTTTTTAACCAACCTTACTTATTCGAACCTGAATACACAGACATTGAAATGCAAGAGATGGAAGAGGCTGCCGCTGCAACACAAGCACAGTCTCAAGCTTCCGAAAGATAATTCACTGTATCATGTATTATGTTTTTTTTTTATTTAATATATAGCCATATACAAATAAAGACAAAACTAAATGAGTGTATCATGACTTTAACAATTACCACATACTGCTTCCACTTACCTTGTTCGTCTGTATAAACAAGTTGGGCACAGCTGTTGATTTCAGTAATCTTTTTTGTTGAACTGATTTGAAGTCGTCTGGAGAGAAATGTTCACTGCACAACTTCATGTGCTTGACGAAATTAATCGGTAAATTAACATCCCGTTGAACAGCCAGCAGCCATAGATTCAGTCGCTCACGATCATTTGATGGGAAACGGTGAAAGGTAAGCCGTTCATTTTGTGGCAATGTTAAGGCACCTTTACGTTTACTCGTTAGTTTTTCACGATTCAGACATCCAGGAAATGCACACTTTCTAACCATTGTAAACAATTACTTAGAGCGAGACCAAAAGCACGATCAATGTCGAATTCAATAGCTTACATACAGCGCGCGCGTTCACCTGCTTGTAAACAAAGTTGAGCGCTTCCGGCTATGCCAGCACTTCATCTTGAACACTAGGTGGCGGTAATACTCCTAAGGAGTGAGCAGCCAGTAACAAGTAGTAGTAGAAGAAGACCGTCGTCAGTTTAGTTCTCGCGCATGCGTCATGGAGATCTCGTGAACTAACGTCAGAGGCCTACAAGAGAGAAAATGAATAGTTGAATAAAGTCGTTCTTTTGTTTGTTTTTTTCGCACGAAAAGTATTATCGTCGCTTGAGAAACGTACGGTTGAGCCACTGTAGTGGCATGGACTATTTAAACATTTTCTTCACTGACTTTCTGGACGGACAAGTTTGGGCCCCCTTAAAGCCAATGGAGGAGTATTCCACCGCTCATATTTAATCACAAAAATATTAATTTGTGATCCGAAGATGAAAGAAAGACTTACATGGTTGTATCAACATGAGGGTGAGTAATTACTGACAGAATTTTAATTTTTGGGTGAACTATCCCTTTAAGGTGTTAGATCCAATCACTGTTTACATGCTGCTGTTGGTTAATGAAGTTTGAATGGATACACTCGCGGTTCAATTAGTCTCTTGTCATGTCAAAAGTGATGAGACTTTTCAGTTTTATGGACGTTGCCATCTTTAATATTACGTTGGTCACTGTCGTTATGGTTACTAGTAAGAGAATATGGGAATATGTTCATACAGACAGTGTTCCAGATGCTACTGCAAGTTGCTGTGTGAACGGGACATTTCGAGACTCACACCTGTAAGTAAATGCGGTTGTCAATCCCAAAAACGAACAGTGTGAACGTGGCCATACACTCACAATATTCCTCATTTAAATAATCCCCACCCAAAACATGCCCCAGGCGGGCAGGCCTGGTTGAGTTATGGTAATAGTGTGTTAAATTCGTGGTTATGGTAAAGGGCATGACATTTTCGAAAGTGGTTGACCACACTGGTCCAGCCGACCAATCAGAGCACACTGCACTTTTTGGAAGGAGGGGCTTCATCAAGACCGGAACTGATCAGAGTATTTCTAACAGACTGGAAAGAGAGGTGCTGCAATAACGTTAAACGTGAAAAATACTGTTGTTTTTTTTTTCTTTTTTATATTATATACAAGCATTATATATTATATGTGACCCGTCACGGAATCCAGGGACACAAGTCGGCAGCACAACTCTCGAGCAAAATGAGAAAGAAGCATTTTTTTTCAAAATTGGTGATTTTCGTTTTTTTGCAGAATCTGTTAGTTGAGATCATGAAGAAGCCTTTCCGTGTTTGAGATAGCAGTATTGGTATATTTAAAAGCGTACATTTTGAGGTCGAAATCGGCTTGTTTTTCGGAGATTCTAGCACGCAGTAGGGGCGTGTCATTGTCTGTGTGTATTTCCATACTGGGAAGCGTGGCTACTTATTATGCAGCGCTCTGGCCGGCTCTAGCTGATATCAAAATTCATTGAAGAACCGTGGCCGTTACACCGAAAATGTTTTGAAGTACTTCTTCGACAAGCCGGATGCTTATGAACAAGCGCTCACTGATTCTGAAGACGATCTGAGCGACGATGAAAGCGGCATAATAAGACATTACCTCTCTGGAGTCGGGTAACGCGCCGGCGCGTTTTGCAGGTTTTTTTTTCACATTGCAGCAAAACAGACTTAAAATACTCCATCATATTTTGTCATAGAGACATAAGTAATATATATCAATTGAAACTATAGAATGTCTTCTTTTATTTGTGTACACTCAGAGTAAAAACAAAATGTTGTGCTTTTTGAAAAATAAAGAAAACTAACATGATGCGTGATCTCTCATCTCCCTCTGAACGAAGTCCAATCTGATAGTTCTCAGAAAATGAACTGTAACTTAGTGAATACTAATCATAAAAAAATTATACTTATGTCTGAAAAAACGTTGAAATGTCAAGTTTTAAAATGTGTAAGTCAAATCGAAAACAAACCTTCTGTGTTTATGTAATCTGTATGAAAAGAGAGCCATGTCAGAAGTCCGTGATTCAGCTCATTATCCGCTAATGCGGCCACGCCCACGGAGCCAGCGCTATTCAGACGCAAATTCAGTCAATACATGCATTCATCGCCTCAATCGTGTATTTATTGTCTTGAAAAGTGTTTTGAATAGCCATAGTTAGCGATCTCTGGCCTCTGTTAGTCCAGTTATTTCCTGGATTGCCTATTCTTCTTTAACAGGCTTCTCAGGTGAGAACATTTCATTTCATGATTAGTGACCAAAATGATCACGGTTATCACAGAATCCTGTTCAAAAAGTCAATTCACCAAGTTTTATGTGGAAAACCAGCAAATAAAAAATAAAATTAGCATCAATATGTACTTTTTCTTTACATAAACATTAAAATAATAACATTAAAAATGATGGGCAGATTTTAAAGGAGTGTCTTGCAACATGTTATCTACAATGCACAAGTTCAAATAGAGTTTTGACAAAAAAGTCACATATTTCAGCCTCTAAATCATTTTTATAAAAGTAAAAAAAAAAAAATTACTGACATTTACAATGCACATTAACCTTTATTATTAATAGTATGCGGTCCATGCAGCTTTACAGGGGGTATGGCTTATCTAAATGAGATGTAAATGAGCCCTATTGTCACTCCCAGCAGGTGAGAACAGGTGAGAACTGCACAAACTTTAAAGGGGTTTTTCTCCCTCTTGAGCTTTCTTGATTGCCTACCTTCAAATGGCCACAACTTCTCCAAATATTATCAGATTTCCATGTGTCACACATCGTTGGAAAGCTTGGAGACTGCACTTTCAGAATCTGTGAATAACTCAAAATGCCCCAAAACCGACTTGTGTCCCTACTTTCCGTGACTGGTCACATATATAAGCATGAAAACCTATTCTAGTAAACCCCAAAAACAAAATCTAGACTGAAAAAAAAGGCATAATAGGTCAGTCCCTTTAATATCTAAGCTAATGTGAAACCGAACAACATGCAAAATAACGTATAAAATGAAAGCAGTCCTCCTGTTTATACCACTTATCAGTCTGACAGTGTTTTCATTCAATATTTCCTTGAATTTTATTATTGCATTATAAACTCACACATCAACAACAGACTGAGAGAAAGTTACAGCGAGAGAGACAAAAAATAAATGAAAAAATGAGAGAGGGAGCTATATAATATTGGCACTAAACCCAGTGTATCCTGCCAGCAACCACAGCTGCTAAACGGATGGATGGCAACAAATACACTTCAAATACAACATAGCACGCAATAAAACAAACATCTACATCAGCAGCCAAACTTTTAGCCTTATTAAAACAGCTTTAAATGTAATAATAGAATCACTGATCATTTTTAAAACAACCTTGGCAGATTACAAGAGCACATACTCTAGTTGTATTGAGGGCACAGGCGACTGCCCTAGATCACAAATCTTCATTTCATTGGAACTGCTATAAAGATAAAAATAAGCAAACAAACCAAATAAATAAATAAACAATCACTTAAAAGTTTCAGGTAGGTAAGGATTTTTTAAAAATAAATTTTATTTAGCATGCATTAAATTGATCAAAAGTGACTGTAAAGACTTTTACATTATTACCTCAAATCAGTTATGTTCTTTTGAACTTTCTTTTAAAAAAAAATAAATAAATAAAAATCCTGAAAAAAACAACAAAGAATGTTTCTTGAGCGCCAAATCAGCATATTAGAATGATTTCTGAAGAATTTTGCATCACTGAAGTAATAGCTGCTGAAAACAGCTTTGCCGTCACAGGAATAAATTACATTTTAAAATAATTTCCAAGAAAACTTAAATTGAAATAATATTTCCCAATATTATATTTTTGATCAAATAAATGCAGCCATGGCGAGCAAAAGAGTCTTATTTCAAAAACATCAAAATCATACTGACCCCAAAGTTTTGAACGGTAGTGTGAATACATACAATTTATGATGAACAAACATAATATAAGTATAACTTTTCATAATCAGAAAATAAATAAATAAATAAACTAAAGAAACTAAAGTTTATAGGCTTTTTTTAAACATAATTTTACTACCATTTTTGTTCTCTTTTATTTTAAATTACTTGTGCTCTTCTTCATTAGTTGCTTTAGATAGAGCATCTGCAAAGTGGCCGTGACAAATGGAAGGGAAAAAAAAAAAAAAAAAAAAAAAAGCACTGCTATACTCCATAAATCAGATCAGTGTGCAGCCGGTGATTTGTGTTTACCCGTGTGTGTCCCCAACAAAAATGAACATCAATATCAGCAGCAGCAGCGTTCCCCGTGCCATGAACGGAACATGACAGGCCACACAGGAAATTGCTTTCATTATTAATTCAGCATCTTGTATAAAAACTGTCCTCTACCCTGCACATAAGGTGATCACTGGGGATGGAGCGAGTACATTAATCAACTCCTTAATGAATAAAACATGAGCCGTAATGCTTTAAACGATTCCAAATCGCCTTTTCACATCCTCCAATAGTGATTTGAGGACCAGGTTAATGGCAGAGGAAATGATATCATAACCAGCTCTAATATTCACAGAGTTAAGGAGCTCTAAAAATGACTTCTAATCATCTGTATCATGTTGTTACTTTCTCAACATACAGTATTTAATAAGTAATTAGATGACACACATTCTGCAACTAATACAAAAGCATACAATGCAACAAAACAGCCACACAGATCTTAAAATCTAATTACAGGATTTATATTCAAGTCGTATCATGTTTATGGACATTTATCATGTGTACATGTTATACATTATTTTATATATTTGTTTTATTTACAAAGGTATTGCTATGGGTTTATGCTCATCTATTTGGAAATATTAATAGTTTTCTTTAGAAATGTACCATGATAATACCATTATTTTTGTCATACCATAGCAATACTAAATCTTTGGGTATGTAGTACAGTACTATGGTACTACTACTACTACTACTACTACTACTACTAATAATTTGTTATATTTATATAGCACATTTATGGATACTCGAAGTGCATTACATATGGAATATAAATCCTGTACTTCTGTTTTGGACTGTTTTAAACCTATAGCAATATGCAGTAACGTATTAAGGTAATATGCTTTTGCGGCTTTATCGTGCAGTTTGAAGATGTACCATGGTACAGTAGTGGTACGGTAACAGATGGTAATACCATGGTATTCCGAAAATGCACCATAGTATGAAATTTCCATTGTATTTATATAGCACTTTCAAGAATACCATATACCATGTTACATGTTCCAAAAATAAAAAAATAAAAAAATGGTGAGGTTCAAACAACATACAATGCCCCCCAAAATGGTATTAAATTGACCCAATAAGCATAGGAGTATTTTTGGTACTTTTGACCGATTTTGTTAGTTTTGGCAGATTTTTGGTACTTTTTTTTAAGCGTCTTCTAAAATACAAAAGTAGTTTCAAGCAATCAAAAAATTAACTGCAAACATAACAAACGCAGTGTTCAGAATGAGGTCAAGAAAGAGAGGCATCATTTCCAACAGTGCTATAATTACCCAGCAGTCCTCGAATCGCACACACTCATCTCAGCAGCATCCAAAAGGAACAGCATTCGGGTTCATCTAATTCAATTACATCCATGTCAGGCAGAGGCTCCTGTAAGATTCTGGTTGTCGTGGTGACTGAGATGGTACTTAAACGTGATTAATTAGTTGCTTCTCCTCCAATTACCAGGCAGGAAGTCTCCTCGTCGACAAGCTGTCATGGAGGGAGATTGAATGAGAGAAAAACACACGCAGTCAAGTTGTTTTTCCTCTGTTTTTTTTTTTTTCCACCCTCATTTCTCGTTTTCTCACTCTCCTCTTCCGTCAAAGAATAGATGTGACTGCCAGAACCACCACTGCCACTGTCGGTTTTCAATCCATCACTCAAAACCGCAAAACCAAAAAGATCAGCTCTCTATGACTCCATACACCAAAAACTTTCACAGTTTGACATTTTATCATTATAGTATTTAACTAAAATAAGTTACTCAAAATCAGCTGCTTGTATTTGAACTGATGTATACAAGCAATATCACAATCACAATCGTTGAATATCAGCACGGCTTTTCTTTTATAATACATATTTATAAAAAAATATATATAAATTTAAAAAATTAAAATGTAAAAAAAATAATAAATAATAAAAAATAAATATAAATATAAATATATATATATATATATAAAATTTAAATCATAAAAATTTGTTTATAAAAAATATCTAAAAAATACAAATTAAAAAAATACATTTAAAAAAAAAAAAAATCTGCCTCTCTTCAGAAAATTTTGACTAAATTGCTCAATTCATATGGATTAGTTTTATGATCTCTTTATGAACTTTTTGAAGTGATAAAGTGGTAGTTGCACAGACTGTCAATGGAGGGACAGAAATCGCTCAGATTTCATGAAAAATATCTTCATTTGTGTTCCGAAAATGAAGTCCTACAGGTTTGGAACAACATGAGGTGAGTGAATTTCATTTTTGGTTGAACTAACCCTTTAATCAAGTGTGCCTAGTCAGCATAGAAAGTCAAAAATGTATGAATTAACCATAAGCATTGCACAGCATTGACTTTATTGCCTATTTTGAGTTGTTTTCCAAGTATTTACCAGAGTACTGAGTTATTATTCTCCTGACAGTAACTAGAGATGGCTAGAGCACTCCAGCTGTCATCTGCTGTAGGTGGAGTGTGTGTTTGGCAGCACTGGTTACTCATTCTCCTGAGCTGCACTTATATTAACTTATGGATCTCCAAATCAAATCAGCACATCCATACAGAATTTACAAGAGCTTTCCAGAAACTCCTTTTCCCCCAAAGTTCGAAATCAAAAGCAGATGAAAACCAAGATACATGAAGCACAGCGGAGCATTCAGGATGGAGTCGTCAGATAATATCTTCTCTATCAGTTTCTGGCTTGTTTACCCTTTCCATAACAACACGGTGAATCACGTGCAGTTTTCCAACAAACAACATGCACGCACACGCACACCCTCCCACCTAACTTCCTCTCAATTACAGAACTAAATGCCAGGTTATTTACAACTTCACCTCTATCAATAGCTTGTAAAAGCAAACAAAACAAATCATTTACAGTAATATAGGTAGAATGGAAGCCAAACAGGCAAGTTGCCAGCACTGGAAAGAAAAAAAAAAAAATTAAAACTATTTTGTGATGAACATGTTAATCATTAACCAGTAGAAAAGAATCACTTACCAACCCCTCTCTATAAAAAAAAAGTTATATTTAACCAACAACTAATTTTTACTATATGGAAAAGAACAGCTACATTCAAATACCTTTTTTTTTTTTTTCCGGTTAAAAAAAAAAATAAATAAACTAAAATGATTCACAAATTTGGTCAATTCAATCAATTAATTTACAATAAACTGAACAATTCTGTCATCATATACCCATCCTCATATTCTTGCATGACTTTTTCCTTGTAAAAAAGAGAAGATATTGCTAAAATAATAATAATAATAATAATAATAATAATAATAATAAATTAAAAAAAAATTAAATCTCCTAATTTAACAACTTAAATTTTGTTGTTGTTTATTTTAACATGGCACTAAAGCATTTTCATATTTTCCATTCAATAAAATGTTGAAGTGTTTTATCTGCTGCCCCCTCTCGCTCTCAAAAAAAAAAAAAAAAAATCTGAAGAACACAAAAGTGCTTAAAAACATGAGCTTCACAATTCAGTATTTAAAAGGAACAGTAAGCGATTTCTGAGAAACTTTCTGTTGAAAGTGGACACACTTGTAGCCAATCAGCAGTAGGGGGCGTATCCACTCATGATGGCGGAGGAGAGACATTGAAGAAAGACTGCAGAAAGATAGATGGCTAAAGGCTGGTTCACACTGTGCGATTTATAATAGCCCTTTACGATGGTTGCTTGTCAGAGTGTACGAACATGATCCTCATGTCACACTGTGGGATCTCAGCTGTCATTAATGTCAGACTGTACAACAGTCAAGACGCGTTAAAAACGGACGCGCGCTTGAAAACTTTTCCGAGTTTTACATCAACTCATACACGTTCGGTGATTGTGAGCTGCATTACACATGGGACTGAAATGGTGGCTAAAAAAGACATCTCTATCATTAATTTTGAACACGGCTTGTCTTGAAAAACGAAGACAATTTGACGTTCGTCGTAGGAGAAGTCACACTGCAGGATTGTGAACCAAATCTTCCGACACTGCCAGAATTTCGTCGGAAAATTTGATCGCAACGGTCATTAATCGGCCGTCGGTGAACATGTCAAACTAGAGATCAAAGACTACAGATTTTAGCCTAGGATTATAGGAATCTTTTAGGATTTGCAAAATTTGTCTGAGACGACCAAATCGTGGCCAAAATCGCACAGTGTGAACCAGCCTTAAGAGACATTACAAAAGAGAAAAGGTCCTCAGAAAAGGAATATCACTTGAAAAAGGAGGGCTACGATCAGGCAAAAGCTTTAGGAATCACTTTACTATTAGAAAAGCTTTCCAGTGTTAGAAAGACCTAAGGAGGAAGGCCTGAAAACGGAAGCAGAGGTTGTGTTGCTGGCGGGTGGCGACTAACAACCAACTCTGGCTTGTATATACTCGTGTACTGTATGTTCATTTTTTGTTCGTCCTTGTTGTTCGTTCATCATCTTCACTTTATTTTTCATGAAGCATTATTTTGCTTCGCATCAGCTTTGAAAAAAGGTGACATCCACTCTTGCATTGCGTGTTTGTGCATTTTGGGAGTGGAGCAATGAAGGGAGGGATGTGTCTGTTTGGGTTCATTTCAATGAATCAGCAGTGTTTCTCAGAAATCACTTACTGCACCTTTAGCCTCGACAGATCGACGAATGAAAATACTTTTGTTAACCAACTGCATACTGCTGTTCCTTTAATTCCAGCACAGGGTTTTGTTGTTCCTCTAATCTCTGTGTGTTTGTGCTCTTTCACTGGTAAGCTCTGGCTAAATGGATAGTAATATCCTGACTGAAGCTGGCCTTCACCTCCCCGAGCCTGCAATATTTATGACATGAGAGAGTTATCCACTGCAAGGGATGCAATAACTTCAAGAAAATACGACAGGGTGAGAGTGTGCGCGCTTATGTGGGGTAAGGGTCTCAGAAAGCTTTACTGCAGAAATTAGGGTCAGCGTCATAATAAGGATCTTGGACTCTGTAAACCTGTTTCAAGTTGAGGGTTAACACAGGATAAATATGACACAGGAGTGCAATAAATGGAGGAAGAGACGTCCACAGGATGTAGTGGTCACACTCATATCCTTTCAAACATCATGCCGTCTCTTCTGAGCACTCTCAAACCGGTGCTAGTCTCCGTCTCAATGGGTGTGTAATGACCCATTGAAATGAAACCACTGTCGCAAGTTGGCTGAAAATAAGACATGTTTTAAAGCGAGAGGTGAAAAAGATCCCAAAGCAACAAACCATTCTGCTCTCATTGTGTATATGGGTCATTGACGAATAAAAAAACAAAAAAAAAACATAATGGAGACATAATTTTGAAGTTTTATTAAGTGTTAACAATGAAATTATGTGGTTTTTATAATGAATTAACACTGCTTTTGTCATTTTTTACAAGATGGACAAAATTTGTTACCAAAAAAGTCATTTGGTTTAGCCAAAATTTCGGTTTTACCAAACGACACTTTTGGTTATACCGAATGACGATATTTTCAAACAATGCTAACAGGCTGATATCTAGCTAGCTATCTAGTTAGCTTGCTAGCTACCTAGCAAAATGACAATCAAACATTTTATATTTAGTACAAGTTTTTAAAATATTACAACATTTTCCATGTTTTATAGCGGTTGTACCGAATGACCTGATGTTTCGGGACATGCGTATAAGCAAGTGAAAACATGAATTTTTCAAATAGTTAAAAGAGAGTTAGTTACTTTGCTTCATGACTATGTGGTCCTCTGCAGGTGTCTGAATGATGTCACATCCTGTCTCATGATATTGACAGCATGACTTGATCCTAAATGGTCCCTTTATATTGGTTACTCCAAATGGCATCAATGAAATTCATTTTTCCGGACATTCTTTTTCAATAAAAGAGATCCTAGTTGTACTGCCTTACATACTTCGGATGTCACATCTTATTATTATTATTATTATTATTATTAAGGCCTTTGGACAAAAAAAAAAAAAAAAGACCCGTCACGTCTTTGACCCATATAGAACCATGTTAAAAAGAACAACAGTGCTAATAACCAGCATATGTTTTGGTTGCTGGTCCCTATACAGTTATAGGGATGGGCCCTATACAGATGGTGTCTGTACAAATCTCTATCATAGTTCAACCAGAAAGACTTCAAAAAGACAACACCTGCACCAAGCCAGCAGGGGAATATAAATAAATACATAAAATGATACAAGAATCAAAAGTATGGTAAGCATAGAGGATTGTAAACATTGCACTATAAAGTACTCTATTCTGTTCTATTGTCAAGAGACTTGAGGGAAATTACCACTACAAAGACAGCAATCACACAGAAACACCCACATTTGTTTTTGTTTTTTCCTGAATGACCTACTGAATATATATAATGCCTGGAGCTGCAAATTTCAGTCAAACTTCTTTTAAACAGTCTAAAGCTGTAAAATACAACCCTGATTCCAATGGCAGCGCTTCAGCAATCTAGAATGCAGAGTGCCGTGTAACCTATAGGCAGTAAACCTCAGGGCTAATTCCTGTCATTACTGAGTATTGACAGCACGGCTGCATCACAAACAGAAGCCATGCCAGAGAGAGCGAAAGAAAGAGAGAGAGGGAGGGAAATGAATGAATAAGGATTTATAGCCGCCATCACTCTGCTGCAACTATGTTTCCTGTTCTGTTCAGCGAGCGGAAAGGAAGGCTGGTAGTAGCTTCCTGTGTGTGGGGTGCTGGATTCCAGGAAATGATTAGGTGGGGGCTAAATAAGCGTGTTTCTGCCCTGGCAATGATCAACAAGGGCTAATAAAACCCTCCTCCCTTCTGTCTCTGTGTATATCCCTCTTCCTCCACATTTTAGTCTCTCTCCAGCTCCCCAACAGTGAATATTTCCCCCGTAAAGCACTGCCATGTTGAAAAGAACAGCATGGCTGCCTGTTCATCAGCATGTGTTGCGTTTAGGATGTTGGTTCCCAGCATGGGTGGCTGGTGTCCCCATTATGCTTCTTAACTAGCTACTTCTGCTTCTTAATCTACCTTATTAGATACTCATTGCATATATTCAACAAGGTGCTGGAAACATGGAGGACATGTAGCATCAAGCAGTTGCTGTAGATTTGTTGGTGATGCGAATCTCCCATTGCATCACATCCCAAAGAAACTCTATTGGATTGAGATCTGGTGAATGTGGAGGTCATTAGAGTGCAGTGAACTCATTGTCATGTACAAGAAATCAGTTTGAGATGATTTGAGCTTTGTGACATGGCGAGTTATCTTGCTGGAAGTAGACATCAGAAGATAACTCACTGTGGTCATAAAGGGATTGACATTATCAGCAACAATACTCAGGCTGTGGAGCCTAAACGATGTTCAGCTGGTACTGAGGAGCCCAAAGTATGCCAAGAAAATATCCCCCACAACATTACATCACCACCACCAGCCTGAACCATTGATACAAGGCAGGATGGATCCATGCTTTCATGTTGTTTACGCCAAATTCTGACCCTACCATCTGAACGATGCAGCAGAAACTGAGAATCATCAGACCAGTCAAGGTTTTTCCAATCTTCTATTGTCCAATTTTAGTGAGCCTGTGCAAACTGTAGCCTCAGTTTCCTGTTCTTAGCTGAGAGGAGTGGCACCCGCTGTGGTCTTCTGAGACAGTAGTCCGTGAAAATATCACATTTTATAACATATCACAGTTTCCATAAAACATTAAACAGCACAACTGTTTTCAAAAAAATTTTTTTGTTTTTTTTTCCTGAGCACCAAATCAGCATATTAGAATAATTTCTGTAGGATTATGCGACACTGAAGACTGGCGTAATGGCTGCTGGAAATTCAGCTTTAAAATATATTATAATAGAAAATGTCACAACATTACTGTTTTACTATATTATGCAGCCTTAGTAAACATAAGAAAACACCAAACTTTTGAACAAGCACACACACACACACACACACACACACACACACACACACACATACTGTATATTTACCTGTGATTACTGTTAAGAAGGTTTGTGTTTGCATGTATGTGTGTGTGTGTGTGTGTGTGTGTGTGTGTGTGTGTGTGTGTGTGTGTGTGTGTGTGTGTGTGTGTGTACGCTGGTTTGTTGCTTATGTCTTATTCATCCTTTTTAAAAGTGATCCCTGTTAGCATCAACATAAATGCTAGCTGACATGAAGCGCCTTCTGCAATCAAGGGCACAGCTGAAAGATTCATAAGCTGAGGTTAAATATATATCGAGAGCGAGAGAGAGAAAGAGAAAGATACAGAGAGAGAAGGAAGATAAGTTCCTGCGACATGATGAGTATGGAGAAGGAAAGATTACATTCAGTATACTGTAACTCAGGACATAAACTGACTTTAATAACTTTAAACCAGAAACCAGGCTTATTCACATTAAATCACAGCACTTGGAAACTTAGACTGCTGTAACAGTATTGTGGGTTGTGGTTATGTCTGGACTTTATTTTCAAAATTTCTTTGTCTTTAACAGTCTTTCCTTGGGAATCAAAGCCACAACCTTGACGTCGTTAGAGCTACACTCTTCAAATTCAATAAATACGATTCAATACAATTTAGCCTTGTTATACTGTGTAACTATTTCTATTAGCCAACAGCGAGAGTTTCAGTCATGATTTCTATCCCTTATTTAAAAACTACAAAAAGTGGTTATTAGTACTCTGATATATCCGTTGGTACTATATTATTACCATCAAAATGTTACTGAAACCATATAATTAACACAATATAACGACTTAGAAACTCCTGAAATGTCCAATTTTGTGAAAATTGTTTCCAATTTTGTGCCAACTGTCCATATCTTCAGTCAATTGAGACTTTGAATGATAAAATGATGCAAGTCAATTCTCAACCTTTTTGACTCAGTCAATCACTGTCTTAAAACATCTATGTAGATTAATCTTTTAGCTCCACTGCAAAAATGTGTTGGAAAAAAGTCTGTCAGTACAGGAGATTTACTCCTACCTGTATATCTATAATTCACCGTCGACCTCTCCATTACATCTCTCGTCTCTTTTTTTCGAGTGCTAATCTGTCTCTTTCTCTGTCTTTCTGTCTCTTGCTCCTCCTCAGGTACTATCTGCTTTATGATCTGTGTATAGATGACTGACAGATTAGACTTTATCTCCTTCTTCTCATGTACTAACCAGAGCCCAGAGGGCAAACTACTAATGAAACTGACAAGTTCAAATAAAGAGAAGAATGTCAAGGCATTGCTCGCCAGTAATTACTAAATGTCTGTGTCTGTGTCTGTGTGTGTGTGTGCAAGCGCTTAAACAAGTCACAACCCGTTGCACTCATGTAATTATAACCGTGAGATTGAGAGCACTTGCTGTTTGAGCTTTAACAAAACACATACAGCAGTGGCACGGCTAAACCACAAAAGGTTTAACACTGTGGTAAACAAGATGAAACGTCTCTGCTGTCTGACAACATTCTCGGACAACATGGCACACGGAATTCAGCTCAGAGTAAACTAGCACAGCAGGAGAAATACTACAGCCCCAGCTGGGTTTTCCGTGCTATGAAAACAATTATGAAAATGAACCAGGAACTAAAAAGGAAAAATGTTGCTCTTGAACTTCAAATGTAAATCTTTAGAATGAGTTTGTTTGCTTAGTCAAACTCAGTGGGGTGGTGCTGTGGTGTTTCCCACCCACGGCTTTATTCATTCTCATTATGATTCGCCCATTTCTCTCTGAAATGCTTCTCTCATGGTTTGCTGTAATAATGTGAATAAAGTCATGAGTCATTAGTCTTACAAAAATACTGTGCTAGAATGACGCTTTTGGACATTGGTAATACAAAGTCGGAAAATATAAATGATCCATCTTAAATATAAATGGGTAAACATTCATTACCATATACATATACCACAGTATTTACACGAACTCTAAATACTTCAAATACCTTGTAAATACATTGGTAAATGAATTTTAGTACAATGGTACAAAATATTCTATAGTTTGTACAAATTTCATAGTTTTAACATGTGAAATGTGTCATCATTGTTTCATGGTACCACCATAGTACTACCATAGTACTTTAAAGGTTTACCATGGTAAATGTCCATAAAAAAGTATTACAAATTTAAGTAAAAAATAAACACTATTATATAAAAATGTATTTTGTTATATGTTTTGTTATAAAGCTAATTAGTTATAAAGTTATATTAGTTATAATTAGTTATAAAGCAAAACTAAGGTACAGTGATAAAATAAGATGGTAAAATGTTTATATAATGTAATAAATGCCATGATGATATTAAATGATTACCACATTCTTATAAAATCTAACATAAAATAAAAAGATAAATTATTTTGGTACAGGTCAAAAAATAATGGTATTATGGAATGTGTCAAGAAAAAAAAAAAAAAAAAAAAAAAAATGTATCACCAGCTTTAGAAAAGAAAGCAAACCCTGGCACTTAATCCACAAAAACAACACTTCTCTGGTCCATCTCCGTTTCTCTCACACTTCTCTTTCTCGTTTCTGTTCACAGCCCTTTATGAGACTCAACAAACAAATCATTCTTCATTCATAGAGGACTGGATCGGACGAGTCTCTGACAATCTCTAAATAAGCTCTGTGTTGTATAATGCTGACTGCAGATCACACCTGGGCAATTATGTGATTCACATGAATAAAACAGATGAAATACATTTAAACTTTTGTCGCCCTCTCCATAAAAAAAAGCGAGGGATCTGAACCGTGTTGCCCCGATTTACTTAATTCATTAAGCACAGTCTTTGTTATCTCTAACAAGTTCATTATACTCAAATGGCCAAGTTCACCTAAAGAGGTCATCAACAACTAATTAACACCACCAGGTTTACCAACAAGAGCACTAATCAACCATAATGGTGACAAAACAAAATAACTGTGTGCATTATCAACACGGAGCTTGGATGATAACACTGACAGAATGAGTATAATGTAATATAAAAATATTAACCGTTAAGTCACTTATGCTTACCATGGCTGCATTTATTTAATCAAAGATACAGCAATATTGTAAAATAAATTATAAATTTCGGGCAAAAAGTCTTTCGGCCGAAACACTGGTTGAGAGATTACACGCATATCTTGATTGTCTCTTCTTCTTCTAAGCTTTTTCCTTTTGTGGCGGTTAGCAAACAGTGCTGCATTACCGTGCGTGCCCCCTTCTGGATTGGAGTGTGGATCGCCTGTGACTGACTGTATTCGTCTACAATGTCCGTATTGTATGGTTCAGGTTCTAATATACACGGTACAAATACTACTAACAAAGTACATTTTTAGTTTCAAAACGCAGTATGTACTACAATGTTCCTACAATGAAATTGCTGACAAAAATGTTAATTGAGGAAGGTTTTTTGATGGTCAACAATAGAGACAAGACAAAAGACACATGATGATGATTAACCAAAGAGAAGGAAAAATATGCTACTTGTATGCAATAAATGGTGATAAATCATTGTGAAAAGTCAATATAACTGCCTTTTTTAGGGTTTAAAGTGTGATCCTAAAGTGCTGTGCTTGTCTAAGATTGAGTTTATGACCACAAGAGACACAGCAATACTTTCGTAACACAACTTAAATGCTATCAACTTTAATGAAATATCTGTTTCAGAAATAAACTGATGTGCTTGTTTCCCCTCAGAGTAAGTAGACACAAAGAAAATATCTCCAAGGAGAAAATCCTAACGGATGAAAATTCTGGAGATGATGAAAGAGACAAATTACTGCACCTCTCTCTCGCTCTCACACACACAAACACAAAGTCCCTGAGTTCCTCAGCTCGCTCTCACACACGCTGCCATCTATACCAGTCCCTGTTGGGATTTTGAGACATGCACTGTTTCAAAAATCAATAAGCGCATCTTGAACGGCAAGAGAAAATATCAAACTTAAAACAAACAGAAAAAGTGCAGTGTCCTCTCTAGAGAGCTGACTGAAACCATCTTATTACAAAAGACAAGACCAGACACCTTAATTCTCTCTCTGCAACATAAAAGCAAATACATCTAAGTCAACAGAGAATTTAAATGTCAGGCCAAACATCAAACAACAGCGACACGATTGGGAAAAATTCAAATTTGAGGGGGATGGGGTTACATGTCCCCCCTCATTTTTGACACTTCTCATTTTTACAGTTGCAACACTGCGTTCTGCTCCACGATAGCATATGTTTTGAAGACAAATGTGCCCCGTCTTTTTATTTTTAGTGGGTTGGACTCGGCACAATGTTTACACTGTAGACAGTGATAAGCTTTCATAAATCCGCCATCACATTTCAATCACATCACAAACTGTACTGTGCCACACATCTCTGAATCTACTCCCACAAAAAGTGCTCTGGAACAACAAATTGACATTATTTATACAGACGACAGTCGGCGACTCCATACCAAAGCCAGCACGCTTCAGTATGACAGTAAACAAATTCTCGCTTACACACGAACCGACAGCAAAAGATGGCCTTATCTGTGACAGCCCACCTGTACACACTCACTCTTCCTTGTTCTCCTCCCTGCTTGCTTCCCTTCTAAAAGTGGGTGACTGGAATATTAGCATGAAATTGTTGGGTAGAAGCGACAGCTTCTTTTAAACCCCCCACTTACGGCTCTGGCTGAAAGAACCCGTGACAACCAGCTCTTACAGAGTGAAAGAGAGAAAGACAGTAGTGTGGGGGAAAGAGAACTGGGAAAGGTTTGAAATGTTTCTCCAACACCAAAGCTTATCATATGTACTTACAGAAAAACCTTTTATCATTGAACAAAGAGATGTTAATCTCTCATACCAAGTTCTACCAATCAGTAAAGATGCTGTATGTTGTTCTGCGATGAAATAAAATGATAAGCCATTACACATTATGGCTGGGTTTCCATCCAAACGTGAAGCGGATCTTTTCAAAGACAAATGCGAATTAGGTGCGTTTCCATCAAGTTGTTTGAGCGGATGACGGTGGTATTGGTAACCTAGTAACCGACAGTAAATGAAACACTGTGACCGAGCATTCGTGAAGTGTTCGCCTAAACACTTATGAATAAGAAAACAATAAACGAGAGCCGAGAGAACTCTCCATCACATACGTGAGACGTCAAGCATGAAAACCTGTGACATTCCAGTACAAAAGTGCAGCAAGCCCCAAGGGGAAAATGCATTGCACACACACACACACACACACACACACAACGTGCGCAAGTACATCCAGAATTAACACCATCAGTGGAAACAGCGATTACATTTAGTCATGTGGGTTTAACACTCTGAGGTCTGACGGTATCGCCGGCGATACCACCGTGGTTTTTTTCTTATCAGTGTGAAAGAGACTCAAAATACTCCGTCAATGTTGCACATACAATTAAGAGTTAGACACCATTTTAATCTGTGGAATATCTTCTTTCATTTGTGTACACTCAGAGTAAAAACAGAATGTTGTGCTTTTTGTAAAATAAAGAAAACTAGCATGATGCGTGATCTCTCGTCTCCCTCTGAACGAACTCCAATCTGATAGTTCTCAGAAAATGAACTGTAAATTAGTGAATACTAATGACAAAAAAATTACACTCATGTCTAAAAAAACGTTAAGATGTCAGGTTTTAAATCATGTAAGTCAAATCGAAAACAAAACTTCTGTGTTTATGTAATCTGTATGAAAAGAGAGCCATGTCAGAAATCCGTGATTCAGCTCATTATCCGCTAATGCGGCCACGCCCACGGAGCCAGCGCTATTCAGACGCAAATTCAGAGGCAATACATGCATTCATCGTCTCAATCGTGTATTTATTGTCTTGAAAAGTGTTTATTTGGATGTTAAAGCAATGGTTAGCGATCTCTAGAAGACATGCAGTTAGTTCCTGTTTTCTTTTCTTCTATAGATGAAGTTTAGATGAGTTTTTGTTTCTTTAGCGCCCTCCGGCTGCAGTATGAATTGGAAACTCCATTCATGGAATAGCCTCTTCTTCTTTTAGATGAATTTGTGGACTAAAAATGCACAGAGAGCGCCCTCCGACTTCAAGGATGAATTGAAAACACCAGCGCTCATAGTAATGACAATGAATATCAAATTAATATAACTCCTCTGTATAGAAAATTGACATAAGCATATGAGAATCCAATATTTCTCCAAATGTGCATGCTTTTAAACTAAAAGCCTATATTCAGACTCTTTGCATCACAGAAATGCATTATATTTTAAAGTATAATATAAAACCATTACTTTATATTGTAATAATATTTTTCTGTATGTTTCATATATCATGATGAGCTTGAGACATCACAGAAGGTTTTTTTCACAGCCTACCTGACTGAAATGCCTCATTAATATGCAAGTCATTTCAGCTCATTACTATCCAATTCTTTTGTCTTCTCAGGTGAGAATGGCCCATTTTCAGTGGTGATTCACGCCTCCATGCATACTGTGTTTCTTGGCAAAAAGTATCTTACAAAAACTAAATCAATATATTGTTTTATATGAAGGAGTAAGCAGCATAATTTTTACATAATTTTGAAGCAAAAACTCTAGTTTACAACCTCCAATACCCTAAAGTCTTGTGAACACAGATTTACTATACTTTTTTTGGCCTTATTTCAGTGACTTAAGTTTTTTGTTTTTTCAATAACCACGCATAAACGTTATTCCTTCAAAAACACAAACATGTACATACATGTTCCTCACATATTATTGTAGCCTATTTTGTGCTGAATACAGTGTAATGACACTTTTTCCATTAATATGTTTATGAACAACTGAAAAAAGCACAAATGTCAGAGCATGTCAAAACTTCTCCAAGCCCCAAATCAGCCTCAGACTCCAGAGGGTTAATGTTTGCTACGTCAGAATTTATACGGCTAATGCGTTCCCATCTCCCATTATTTACATTAACTTTTTTGCACAAGTCAAAAACCACCTCAAGAGAGCATATACATTTTTTTTTGCAAATTATTATTCGCAATTAGCTGTTTCCATCACTTGTTTCTGATGCGATACTTCAAAATGCGCATAAAAACAGGGTAATGGAAACATAGCTTATGAGTCATAAGGTGCGTTCCAATTTGCGTACTTGTGCACTACTCTATGACATTTTTAAGTATAAATAATGCAAGTAGTGTGTTCACACAGAAAATTCCAAAAAGAAAAAGTGCATTTTAAAGACCCAGATGATGCATGAAATTAACGGAAAAAATGAAGTGTGGAATGTTGGACACTTCATGCACTCAACTGTCGCAGCTTTAATTACGAAGCGGAGGGGGAAGGGGTATCGGACTCCATTGTTAAATGACAAAATAACCTAATACAATTCACGCACTACATGGATGAGTACATAGTGCATAAGTACATAGTGTATAAGTGCATAGTATATAGGCTCCCTTTGCCAAGTGCATTCCAAACGGCTACATACGGCACGCACGTGCCCTGCTCACAATGGGATTATTACATAGGGCATAGGGGTTATCACTTCCATTTGGAATTTGCCTTGTGAACCATTCGGTACAAATACGTGTACCATTACACCCCTATAAATAATACTAAAATAAAATTGATGAATAAATAAACAAATGATACTTTAGATATTTATAACATACAAAAATACAAAATTTTACAAAAGACATTTAAAGCTGCTGTCTGTAAATTTTGCCTCTGTCGCCATCTCTGTTTGAAACCTGCAATTGCAGTCATATGCGGAATTATCATCTTTTCGTAGGTTGTGCATCGGCATGGCTCCTCAGCGCGGATGAATCTAATGTTTGCTGTCAGTCACCACATTGGTGATACTGTACTTCGCAATCACAGATTCTATGTCTTGGAAGTATGACCAAAATAAGAATCTTCACCGGAAAATGTCTGAACAAGTAAGTAACATGTCTGCCACTTTTGTTCTGACCAACTGAGGAAAAAAGCATTAAATCGCACAATAAATCTCCAATACTACAATAAATTGTGCTGCCAAAGGTGATTAAATCTAATGACTGCTCATCTCAGATCATGTCAGACTGTGCAAATTATTATTATTATACTTTGTTCTCAAATGATTAATGTTAACAACATCAGCATTGCATGACTATGTGTATTTAGTGTGTAATAGCGTTACCTTTAGATTTGAATTTGTGTAGCCACTCCGCAGTCCGAAGTCTTTTGCTTTTGACTTCGGGTGAATCTCCAGTTGTCACTGATGACTGTCATTTAGACCTTTCTGGATTACAATTCGCCATCAAAATGATAAGTTTAATTATTCCAGCTGCTCTGAGAAAAGGCTATAAATGATCCGCTACCAGTAGCATCTTATATGCATAGACTACTAGCTGGGACTCCTTCCTTTCTGTTTACAGACGTGACGTAATGACGCAAAGACAAATGGCTGCATGCTCCAATTTCCCGAAGAAACCCACCAGTACCACTCTTATTTTAAAACATTATTATAAGCTTACTGTTGTGAATCTGGCTAAGGTAAGGAGATAGTTTTGAACACTGGCTGGTTACGTACTTGCTCAAAATTTGATTTTGGATCATTTTTAACCAAAAAAAAGTTATGACTATATAAGAATTGAATATTCGAGAAGTTTAAAACCAATCTGAATTGTATGACAATTAAAAATGTAATCACCAAGCTGCTTTCTGCATTAAAAGTCAATTTCCATGGAGTCACAGGTGTGCATAAATCTTCTAATTTATAACAGCTTTGAATGTGGCTCATCCAATCAGATTTCAGAGTCTGCTGTATAATATGATCTTAAGTATTTTCCTCTGAAGCAGATGGACAAGACTAGAAAAGATAACAGTAGAGTTCATCACAGGGGCAAAAGGAGGAGCAGTAAGGTACTTTTGGCCACTGATATAACGGCACAGTGAAATTCAGTCAATGCCCTGTACTGTAAACAGCTCGATGGTCTTGGTGGAGATAAACTGAAACCACTGTTTCATTAGACCTGATCTGTAGAGGTTGCAGGGGTGGTTTACCTATAGGCCCAGGGCTCATAACTCCGGCCAGCACAGAGGCTTTTTCAGCACATCTCTAGAGACTGATCGAGGTTTGCTCTCACAGCTTGTAAAGTTTTATTAGAATTTCAATATAAATCCACAGATGGTCTCACCGAATGGACCATGGAGCATTTACTGTCTCTCAGTAAACACCTCTAACAATAAAGAACCTGTAATTTCTAAGTCAAATGAATCGATTCAACAAGAGAAAGTGAAACCTTTGAGGCATAAACTACTGCTGAATCTATAGGTCAAAGAAAATAGGTCATTAAAATGGTTGCATTTGGAGGACACTCTGTATTCAGTCTCTGTACTCTAGCTTGAGACAGAGAGAGAGGACAGACCCAGGCAGAGAGAGTCATAGAGACAGAAATAGAGACATGAAAAGGAAAAAGAAAAAAAAAAAAAAAGAAAAAACAGACAAATGAAAGAAAAAAAACAGGAAGAAAAGGAATGATTGACAGTTTTCATCTGGCTGAAGGATGTTTCGCTGAAGCAGCTGGCGTCTCAATGAAGCTGAAAATCAACATCACCTACAACCTTTTTTTTTTTTTTTTTTGTGGCAGCTTAGATTCATTAGGTTAATTCTTTTCAAGAACCTTTTTTTTTTTTGTACGTATAGGGTTCTCAAAATAGATATATTGTTCTCTGGAAATTCAAGTTTTTGATGGTACATTACAAGTCAAATGAACATTAATTATCACCCATAAGGGTTAAATCATTAAAACATGATTTAACCCTTATGGGTGATAATTAATGTTTATCAAAAAGGTCATTTCAGAGAAATTTGATTTAAAGATTATGAAGACTTTTTTGAATAACTTAATATTTATCCAAAAATAAATTAATAGAAGGGAAGGGAGAGAGAAAGCAAGGAAGTGATGAAGGAAGGAAGGAAGGAGTTCCTGGTCTAATAGTGCATGATTTATCATTCATTCTAAAGGCGAAATAATTTACTTTGGAAAAAACTTTTTGCAATTGTCAACAAGTCCTGTTTTTCAACCCCTCAACTCCACCTGTCATGTCAAACACTTTTCATGATTCAATCAGTTCCAGTCAAGTCAAGTCTCATCCCTCATTTTTGTCTCATTCAACATCTAGAAATAAAATCACATTACAGAAATGCAATTTTGGTTGTGAATGTCATTTTCATGTTGACTTAAAATCAGTTTCTAAAGAACTAGAAATTCTTTGAGATCTGCTATGGTATTATAGCAACAAGCTGGAAAACTTTTTTGGCTCTAATTGTAATCTTTATTTTTAAAGTGCATAAAAACAGTGTAAAAAAAAAACAAAAAAAAACAACAACAAAAAACATCAGCTTTTCCAGACCAATGCTGGTATGTTTGTTGTTGTTGTAAACTTTGTCCAGACAGTATCAATCCCCACCATAATGTTAAAGGAAAATAACTCTGAACTGCTTCCCCTCACACCCTTAAAGGCAACCATCACAGCTTTAGCGTCATGCTAACTCCTTCACAATAGGCTTTAGAGGGACTGTGCAAATCGCAGTGGCTTAGGAGTGCTCCCGAACAATGGCTTCTTGTGTGTGTCGTGAATTCCTACTGCTAGCAGATGGCCAAACTTCTCCCTTTTATTCTGACAGAACTGTGGGGCTGTGTGTGGGTGCGATAAAGAGAGATGGTCTGTGGTGAACTTGTGTTGACGAATTAAACCCACCATTACAGTTACAGCCAAGGGGCTAAGATTCTCTACTCTAGATTATAAATGTTAAGACTGCATAAAGATCACAGTGTTAGCCGATTCTATATAGTAGTTATCACAGCAGGCGCTCAAGGCTCAGAACTAATAAATGAAACAGTGAAAGGTTGAAAAAAGATCTAAAAATGAATACATAACTGACAAAGTTAGCCAAGTCTAAGGGAGCAGCTAGAAAACCACCTTACAACCTTACCACCTTTTTATTTTTTTAAGAATTACTTTTATCAGCAAGGATGCACTTGTATTGATCAAAAGACATTTTTATAGCGAAATTCTAAATGAATGCTGTTCTTTTGAACGTTCTATTCATAAAAAAAAAAAAAAAAAAAACATTCCATACAAATATTAAGCAGCATAACTGTTTTCAACATTGATAATAATAAGAAATGTTTCTTCAGCACCAAATCAACATATTAGAATGATTCCTGAAGGATAGTGACACACTGAAAACTGGAGTAATGATGCTGAAAATTCAGCTTTGCCATCAAATAACTAATTAAACTAAACTAATTTAACTTATATGAAAATAAAAATTACTGTATTTATCAATTACACTGCTCGGCCACTGTCGCCGTTTGGATTTAAATAGGCAAATATTTAGAGAGTCTATGACTGGATCATTATTGCAGTGATTATTTTCTAGCATGTTATACATTTGGCAACAATATATATTATATATTATATTGTTATATATTTCTTCTAACCCTAATTGATGGAGTCAATAGTTTAGTCAATAGAGTGTGTAGCTTTTAATTTCTTAGACAACCATATAGGAAGACACATCATGGCCATATTCCAGGATGACAATGTAAAAATTCATCAGACTTAAATTGTGAAAGAATGGTTTTGAGGGAGCATGAATAATCATTTTCACACATGAATTGTCACCTCTGAGTGCTGGAGTAGACTTTATAGAGTAGACTTTACAGAGTGCTCACCTCTTGCATTGTCAATACAAGATCTTGTCCAAAAAATTATGCACCTCTTGATGGAAATAAATGATGTGATGTTATTTCCAGTCATATACTCTGAAGCATTTGGCTATTTAAACCCAAACAGCGATGTTTCAGATGGTCTTATATATAATACTTATTTATACCTATACAATGTGACACAGAATTGGATGTAACCAAATTAAAGGTTTAGTTCACCCATTTCCCCATGATTTACTCACCCTCAAGCCATCCTAGGTATATATGACTATCTTCTTTCAGACGAACACAATCGGAGATATATTTAAAAATATCCTTAGTCCTCCAAAGTTTATAATGGTAGTGAATGGGGGCCCCGCATTTTGAACAAAAAATGCAGTGGGTTAATAAAGGCCTTTTGAAGTGAAACAATGCAATTTTTAAAGAAAAATATCCATATTTAATACTTTATAAATTCAAATAACTAGCTTCCGGCGGACGGCCGTACGCATACTGCGCAATTCGATTTGGGCGGAAAAGCAACCTTTGACCTGAACGCAATGACGAACGCGGTCTCGCAGAGCAAAACAACAAATTCAGTCATGAATTAGAAGTCTAAAATGAGAAATTTTAAAGAGAAATGTCGGAGGATTCTGCTATAAGAGAAGAGGAGCTTGAGTTTGCCCAGCCCTATTTGTTTGAACCGCGAGAGACGTCTAAGCTTACGATACTCCTACATTCTGCGTCATACATCGCGTCAGTGGGCTGCTCATTTGGCGCAAGTCGAGTTGCGCAGTATGCGTACAGTTGTGCACCGGAAGCCAGTTATTTGAATTTATCAAGTTTTAAATATGGATATTTTTCTCACAAAAACACATCACTTTTTTTTTTTTTTTTTTTTTTTTCAAAATGCGGGCCCCCACTCACTACCAATATAAACCTTGGAGGACTAAGGATATTTTTAAATCTATCTCAGATTGTGTTTGTCTGAAAGAAGATAGTCATATACACCTAAGATGGCTTGGATTTTCATTATCCCATGATTTACTATTACTATTGCTTTAAGTAAAGACAGACAGGTGGAATGACATATGTATGGCAGGCATACATAAAAAGACAAATATTCCTGCTTTTATTTTTTTTTAATCAGTGCATTACAATCATAGTTCCCATGTGGCAGCAAGTATGCTACAAGGATCCTAGCTTATTTCAATTATGAAAAAGATTGCCTTCTGCGCATCGTATAACAGTAAATCATTTGGCGAGACGGTATTTTGCATTTCATGCCGCATGACATACACACACGGATATATGTGTGAGAAAGACAGAGCTGGGCTGGATCTTTCAGTGTTCTGCTCAACAGATGTGAGGCTGCAGGCCAAACCCTGAGCACTCTGAATCTCCAAGGACAGGACTCGCTCAAAAATATACTATTTCATCCTTTCCCTATATTTCAGCTTTACAGGGCTGCTCTTGACGAGTGATACCGGACAATTCCTAGCCTGATAAATCTGATAACAAATGAATGATGTTCCTTCCAGAATTGAGGATTTACAGTTCTGGTCAAAACACTCCACAGCTGCTATACTAAACCTGCAGCTTTGCTAGGCTTTTGAATGCTGTTTTAATACACTTAAGACCGTTTTATAAAGCTTAGCCAAGTGTGTGTGTGTGTGTGTGTGTGCATAGGCGTCGTGTTACTGTGCTTCCCTCAAGGGGAGATTAAAATAGTGAGTGTTAACATGCTTCTGCGCACATGTGCATACACAAGTGTCGCTAAGCGTAAGGTAAATCAGTGTTTACAAACAGCCCGCTGTGGGCCACTGTGTTCCACATTATCTTACCTTTGGGGAGACTGTTGTTGGTAATGCACTGACCCATGAAATGCGAAAAAGAGAAACGCACACACATCTATAGGCCAATTCTCACTGCACTGACAGACAGCAACAGATTAGGACTGTCAAAATAGCTAAACAACTAAATTTGATTTTTTTTTACTTAAATATTACTAATATTGTATATCAAGAGCAGGGACACGTTTATGTGTATTTTGTTTTGTGATTCAACGTAACGAATAGAGAGTCTCTGCAACAGTTAAGCGATAGATTGAAGAGAACACTGTTGCGCCTCTGATAACAGCGACAACGAGCACTCAACATGATTTCAAAAACAACACATCCCAGCGCCAGATCGCCTATTATTAACACAAATTGATAATCAACTAGAGGTGTTTCTTTTGATTTAGATATCCGCGAGATGCCGTGAAATGTTTCAAAAAGTGGTGGGGACAATTTCTACCATTTCAAAAAGTGGTGGGGACATGTCCCACCCGTCCCACCCGCAAATTACGCCTACGCTCCCTTGCGCAAGCCGTAAGGGGTTAAAGATGTCTAGCACGTTTACAAAGAAAAACAATGGAACGGCTTGGTGGTTACGGTTTTGACGTAACCATGATCGTCTCCACATCGAGATTCTCTATTTCTGCAACGTTTTGAATGACCAATGCAGCAGCGCCACATCTAGTGAGTTCAACTGGAATGGCTAACAAAAACCTTAAAATGCAACAACGACTCTTACATCAGCAGCACATCTCATGTGCCACTGATAAGGCTGCTTGACGCACGCGTAAAATTCAAATGCACAGTTTTTGCATTCGAATGTGTATTTTTATTTTAAATTTGATGAATATTCAAAATTCTAATTTTAATTTGACAGCCCTACAACATTTCTTCAGGTTTTGTTGGATCAGTGTGTTACCCCTATCGGTGTCTGTTAGAGCTTGTTTTTGGCCATTGAACACGTTGAATAGGCGCTTGTCGGGTCGTGGAATAGCTGAGAAGTGGCGTACTGTAATATGGTGATTGTCCGCGTTAGTTGCCGTCTGACTTTGCGGAATGAATTGGCATTATAAAGAACTTACGCAACTTTGCTTGCATAAAACTATTCAATAAATCACAAAATCAGACCAATTAATGACAATTTGTCAGAATTTGTTATTCTAGGGTTGTGACAACTAATCTATTAAATGGATAATAAATAATAAAAACAATCAGCAATGAATTTGATTATTTGCATCTGCGGACTTTGGAAAGAAAACATCCACCAACCATGACAATTTACATCAGTGAATAATCTATTTCTATTGACAAAACTGGTGCTTTGATGGATGTATGTGCTGTTTAATGAATTTGAGATGCTTTTTCCTCAGTGCATAACTTAGACATTTTATGGTTGTATCCTTATCTGTAAATGTTAGAAAATCACTTGATTTTTAAAGTTTTTGAGTCTGAATTTTAAAGGGGACCTATAATTTTTCAAGATGTAATATAACTCTCTGATGTCCCCAGAATGTGTCTGTGAAGTTTCAGCTCAAAATACCCCACAGATCATTTATTATAGTGTGTCAAATTTGCCCCTATTTGGGTGTGAGCAAAATACACGCCGTTTTTGTGTGCATCCCTTTAAATGCAAATGAGCTGCTGCTCTCGGCTGCTTTACAGAAGAGGGCGGAGCTTTAACAGCTCGCGCTTCGGTTGCTCAACAACAAAAAAGCTGGAGAATCTCACGCAGCCAAAATGACGTTGGTCAGTAACTGTGTTCAGCCTAAATACATATGCATTTATGTTCATCGTACAATTTTGAGGCGGCTGCATCTGGTCACCTAGACTTCAGGGACGGCACGCGACGATCGCAGCAATTTCTCTCGCCCCTTCCTTCAAGGACTAATTCAAGATAAGTGTTACAACAATGCATTATTCAAGGATGTCGGTTGTCACCAGCTAGTGTTTTCTTTTAGTTCAGGGTTAGTACTGTATGCGTGCATATGTGTGTGTGCTGCTTATGTGGATGTTTGCCATTTACTCCCCTCCTCTGACTGTTATAGGGAAAGAAGTTTTATATTCTCTCCCTGTTGCATGTAATAAATTGTTTATGGTTTAGAATCAAGTGCCTCATTCGCAGTTCACCTAACAACAGACCAGCAGAGAAGGAAATCAAAACCCACATCACACCACAACTACAGCTGTGAAACATCTTACAAGCCTGACAGTAAACATGAGAAATGTGAGAGAGTGAAAGTGTAGAATACTCAAACGTGTGCAAAATCTGATCAAGATTAGAATTTAAAAAAAAAAAGAAAGAAAAAAAAAAAAGGTGGTGCGATTAAATCTCTGAAGGTCAACCAGTGCTGCTGGTTGCTAGTTGGCATACTCAACAGTATCAGGAGGCGAATCGCGAGAGCACTGCCATCCAAACTCCCAATGGTACTAAGTCGCATGAAGTTTTCCTGCTTATCTTGCCAACGGTCTCTGTCGCTCATGATGCTTTAAAGCACCAACTCATTAAATAAAGCATTCAAGTCTCTTAAAGGAGTAGTCCACCAAAAACAAAAAACAAAAAACAATTCTGTCACTGTTTACTCACTCTCACATTGTTCCAAACCTATGTGACAAAAACTGTTCATAACATGAAAGTCAACTGTGTCTAATTTTAGTTTTTTCTTTAAAAATTTATTTTGTGTTCTGTACAAAGTAGTTAGTCATAAAGGGTTGGAATGACATGAGGCTGAACCAGTAAGACTTTCATTCATTTTGAAACACAAATGAGATATTGAGATATCTGAGATTTATGTCCCTCCATTGGCAGTCCATGCAACTACCACTTTGTTGCATCAAAAAGTAAAAAAAATTATAAAACGAATCCACATGAATTGAACGCATTAGTCCAAAATTTCTGAAGAGACTCGATCGCTTTATATGATGAACAGACTGAATTTAGGCTTTTACAGAGGTTAGAAGTACGATAATCTTTTCCCACCTATTGTGATGTATGTTTGAGTGAAACAGCTTCTTGAATAAAAAAAAAAAAGAAAAAAAAAAGGAGGCCGGGAATTGATTTTGTCCATCGGGAAATCATTAGATGGTTGGAATATTGTGGTTTGCTATTGTTGTGATCTCATGTGAGTGACAGATTGTCCCGTCCTCAAGCCATTAAATGCGACATCAGAGAAGAGGTAAGATGAAGCTGTAATAGGGAGGAGAAGTTATTTTGATTAAAGATTACAAGGGCATGTGGATTTAAAAAAATAAAAAATAAAAAAATCATTTATAAACACCTAAATATTTCATTAAAGTAAGACAATATTGTAATATATAAGCAAATTATAAATATAAAAAATAAAAGGCAATTCAAAGCATTAATAAAACTATAATAGTATATAAATAGCACTGAAATAAAACTGGTCTACACATTCATTATATGTGAATACATGACTGCATATGTGTGTCAGTGGGGCTGGCAAAGCAGGTGCTTAAAAACAGCCATGGTGAGAGTCATAAACACACATAAACACACACACACACACACACACACACACACACACAGACAGAGAGAGAGAGAGAGAGAGACAGAGAGAGCTGAATGTTAATGCGTCTCTGCCCTTGGCATCTGGAAGTTCAATTACACTGAAAGTCAAGCAACAGACAGCGAGCGCACAGAAGCACTGATATTTTGAAAGAAAAACAACACTGTTCCAATAATAAAGTCAAAGAGAAGGACAGATGAGGAGAGAGAGAAATAGAGACATATGACATTCAACCTGTCAAAACTGCTTCTGGATGTCAGTCTGGCAACAACTTCAAACATGGAGCTCCACTCTTTGCAAAAAGCTCACACTTGCACTAGCAAAAACCATCATAAGACGGATTGAAAAATGGATATTTAAAGAAACGCACATCCAGGCAGCATTAGGCCAGAGTCTGTATTATTCCAGCAGGAGAAAATCTTATCGCCACACTTAACGGCTGACATAATAGAGACTCCTGTTATTACACGTCTTGAGACCATTTCAGCTGTCAATCATCTCAAGTGATGATTATGAGGTCACATGTTCTGTTTTAAGTGTTTCCATAGTAGCCACTAACTGGTCTGTGCACAGTACAAAACAGGGCATCTGTGTGTCCAAAAATCCAAAATCCAAAAATCCAAATGTTTTGTGAGATCAAGGAGCGATGTTAGTTTGAAGACAGAAATGAAATAAATAAATAAATAAAAATAAGTTAGAGGTTGAATTTTGCAGTTTATTAGTGTATGTTATAGCCTAAAGGCAAAAAAAGTTCCTTGCAACTTTTCTACTTCAGATATTCAGTTATATATTCTGCTTGACTTGGAGTTAAACTACCATTTAATTGTTTTTTACAGAAATTAATATACAAGATTATATATAAGAAATTAATATTTTTATACAACAAGGATGTATTAAATTGATCAATGTATCAATTTTTTGTTACATCATATCTATGTCAAATAAATACTGTTCTTTCTACTTTCTTTCCATCAAAGAATTCTGAAACAACATTAAGCAGCACAACTGTTTTGCACATTGATAAGAAATGTTTCTTGAGCACCAAATCAGCATTTTAGAATGATTTCTTAAGGATCATGTGACACTAAAGACTGGAGTAATGATGCTGAAGAGTCCATCATTGTGGTATTAACAATTTCAGATAAATCTGCCTCAAATGGCACAATAAAAAAAAAAAAAATGTGACTAGTCCCTTTTAATGTTGGTCAAACAGTCCTGTCTTCTTGACCAGAATAAGCTGCTAAGTATTAAAAAAAAAAGTAAAAAAATATAACATTACAGAAATTAAAGGCATTGCTAATGTTGTCTTTAAAGGTCTGAACTTGCAACCCAAAGGTCAAAGGTAAAATTCTGGTGTTGAATGAACTCTAGCATCCATGCAAGACCCTTAACCTTACTGCTCAAAGACTGGATTGTCCCATTAGTGTTACTAGTTGTTCTGCATAAGAAAGCATCTGCTAAATTACAAATAAGTTCAATTCCCGTTCTCTCAACAGTGTACACAATGAACCAATTACTTTATTAAGCCAAGCATAAAATGACAATAAATAGCGTAGCCTCAATATAAACACGATAATAGAGTGTCCACTACCCTCAAGGACAGAAACCCGCTGCTTTGGTGTCTACGAGAGCAGAAGAATGCTGGGTTCGGCAGAGGCCTATTTGTTCGCAATCACATCTGTCATGCTTTGGCATTGCTCAGTTTCTCTGGGGAAAAGAGAAAAAAAAACTCTGACCTCACAATTCTCAAAACAATGATCTATCAATATTCATTAGAGATTTCTGCAGTGGATGCAGCAACTAAAAAAACATGCAACTTACTGTTATCAAGCTGTGCATGTAATGCAAAACACTGTGGAGAATGAGATATAAAAAAAGGGGAGAAAAAAAAAAAAACAGCAGAACAAAAAGCCTCTGTAGCGCACAAGTCTAGAATGCCTTCTAGGCATTAAACGGATACGAATCTACTGATGCATAGATTTCCTTTCTGCCGTTTTTCTTTTGCTCATGAGGAGCCATAAAACAACACTAAATGCTATTTAGAGATCCGTCCTTGTCATTTTCTCAGCTGTGCCCTGCAGAATCTCTCAGACGTCCTTTGCGTTGGGGCTTGTTGGTTTGTTTTCTTTCACGTCCTTTTTATCTTTGTCATTCACAAACATGCATTACAAGGGTGAATACACAAGCACACAGTCATGCCAGCATTCTTCTGAATACTGATGGGGTTCTGCTGAAGAGAAGAAGTGAATAAAATTCAGTACAGGAGAGGCGTGCGTCCCGGGAAAGGTCATCCATCGCTTGACTGGGACCGCAGATGACCTAGTCTAGAGGGCTGCATCAGCAAGCACGATATGAACGTGTCTATGTGTGTGTGTTCTGCCTCAGCTGCATAGTTGAACTTGATGCAACTAAAAGTACTTTTTCCTATCCCAGCTTATTATGCAGAGACTATGTCTAGTCATGCGTTGGCTGCACAGACTGTTAAAAAAAAAAAAAAGGATGGACAACTGCTCCAATCACTATAGTGGCACAGAAATTGCACACTTTATACTTTAATTACAGCTAAACAACATATCAAATATTTACAACTTATTCACTACATAGCAAGATAAAATTGTTGATAAAGTGGTGATAAAATGAAGCAACATCACAAATATCAGAGAGGGATTGAGATGCTAAAATGGATATGCTTTCAATGTATCGGAGTTCACTCAGACAGTTCAGTAAAAATGTCCGCTTTAACCCCAGAGGGCCACCAAACAACAACCTGTTTAGTTTGCAGTCAACAAAAGTTACAGATTTAAATTAAGCTTGACATTTCTTACTTATGCAGAGCCAATGTTTCTGAAAACCATAGAAGAGAACTCAATATACTATGATGGATAAAGCAGCGAGAGGAAGAGTCGCAAGATTCACTAATGCTCCAAAAATGCATCCCGAGGGAAAGCAACAGAACACGAGAGAATGTTATCTGCATGAAAACTTCATAACACATCGTAAGGATGGAGGATTTCCAAATACATATATCAATCTTGACAAACACTACAGAATGTAGTGTCATTGCAAACCTGTATGACAATTTTGTGGAAATCAAAAAGAGAAATTTTAAAGAAAACTGCTAGAGAGTACTGGTAGGATCTTTTTAATAAATCAATTGATTCGATTCACAAAACCAGTGTAATGATTTGTTTACAAATCTGACTGATCCAGTTAAACTACACTTCAGCAGTTCACTATGGAGAAGATTATAACTATTAGAAAATTAATTATCGTATGACTTTGAAGATTTGCAATACATACATACACACACGGGTCATTGACGAATAAGGTCTTTAAAAGTGTAAAAAAACATAAGGGAGACATGTGTTAACATGTTTTATTATGTGTTAACAATGAGATTATGTGGTTTTTATAATGCATTAACACTGCTTTTGTCATTTTTTACAAGATATGCAAAATTTGTCACCAAAAATAATTTTGCAGTGTAACCAACATTTCGGTTTTACCGAATGACACTTTTGGTTATACCGAATGACGATATTTTCAAACAATGCTAAAAAGCTGATATCTAGCCAGCTAGCTAGTTAGCTTGCTAGCTAGCAAAAGGACAATCAAACATTTTATATTTAGTACAATTTTTTAAAATATTACAACATTTTCCATGTTTTATAGCGGTTGTACCGAATGACCTGATTTTTCGTGACATGCATATGATCAAGTGAAAACATGAATTTTTCAAATAGTTAAAAGAGAGTTAGTTACTTTGCTTCATGACCATGTGGTCCTTTGCAGGTGTCTGAATGATGTCACATCCTGTCATGATATTTACCGCATGACTTGATCCTAAATGGTTCCTTAATATTGGTTACTCCGAATGACATCAATGAAATTTATTTTTCAGGAAATTCTTTCTCATAACAAAGCAACGACTTCTACACATAATTTTAATACCATTTTGCACTATATATATATATATATATATATATATATATATATAGACATGAGATGTGAGTAAATTACAGTTTTTTTTGTTGAACTCTTCCTTTAACTATCCCTGCTGCCTTGTTCCTTATTCTTGTTCTGTACCACACAGCACTTTTACTTGAAATAAATCTGTGTCAAGTTTGGCATCTTGTCAGGTTTTCAGTTGCACAGGGTCTGTTTGTGTGCGTGTGTATCTGTGCGAGTATGTGGGTAGCGGTGAGCAGTGCTGTTTTTAGCAGTCTGCTAACAAACTGATTATGTTTAACAAGATGTTTCAAGAGCCATCACATACATAAACACACATACTTGAGGTGCTTAGAGAGAGAGAGAGAGATGGACAGTAACAGGAAGAGAAAATACAGCAGGCGACAGACCGTAAAACTCTGCTGCCATTGCTTTCTGATTATTGCAGAATTATTTGAGATTTCCATATAGAAACCCTTGAGAAAGTGCAAATACATAGTGTTACCAAACCTTTTGAGATCAGATCTGTTTTAGTCAAGTCCATGGCATTTTATCAGTTCATCTGTCATGTACACCCCTGTTCAAAAGCCTTTTATTATCATATGCAGTTCCCTGTATAATGAAATTCTTACTTTGCTTTTCCACCATGAAAGCCATAAAAAAAAAAAAAAAAAAATTATATATATATATATATATATATATATATATATATATATATATATATATATATATAAGTAGAGAAAAAAAAAAGGAAAAAGAAATAAACATAAATTACAAATATACAAACAGTGCAATATTCATAAAGTGCCTGTTCAAGTTGGGTGGCTGGGTGATGAGAGGGTTAATGAGTGTTTGACCCATTTAACATCCTGAAAAAACAAGCCAAGATGATGTCTTGGATGGGTAGACGCAATCAGTATGGCCTCTACAAATTACAATGGGTGTTAGAGGTGAGTGGCATAGTCAGATGTTTTATCTATGCTGAGGAGTCAAATATTGAAGCATATATGTTATGCGTGCTCTGTTAATTTACTTGTGTGTTGCCATAGTATTTGTATTGTATTTTATTGCAACACAGATAGAGGACAGCTTTGGATTCAGTAGTGACGTGTCAATCTGCGATGTGTTCTAAAATTGCCTCACAATATCAAACATGTTTTGATGTTCATGTTTTTCATAGGCTGAAGCTAAAAAAACATTTGAGTCTGTACCCATCATAGACTATGCGATTTTCTGTGAAATATCAACACTGACTGACAAAAATCTGCATATTGGTGCAGACTATTGTTGAAACATATAGACTGCAAATCGAGGCAAAAATCTGAGCAAAAGTCATGTAGTGTATTCCAGCCTTAAAGGGATAGTGTACAGTCAGAGATTGTTATGTAAAAGAAACCTCTTCAGGGTAATACAAGACCCCACTGCAAAATTATCTTGCTTATTATGTGGCTACTTGGATCAATAACTGAACACAAAATATTAATTTGACATATTTTGTTACCTCAAGATGACTCTCAGCACCCGCTTGATCGGTCTGTTATCAGTTGAGCGGTTGTTTTCATGCAATAACAGACCACTAGAGGGTGCAATTGAAGAAATGAATGATGCATGGTTCCGCACTAAGCATTGACAGGTTTGTAAAAGGACTGCCAGTCCCAGTAACTGTAAAGCAGACGATGAATCTACTTCAAATGTCACAACTACTAAAACAACTAAAACTGTCAACACCAGACACGAGCTGTGCGATGCAACAAAACCAAATAGAACCCATTTTAATCACGACACGACAAATCCCCGACAATAAAGTGATGACCCTTTCTACTTCTGACGTACTCCATCGTTTGTGCAACTTTTGACACAAAGGACAAATGGATTTGCAATGTTCACTTTGTCACATCCAGTAGACTGGAACCTCAAGACGGCCGTCGCATCTGGTGTAGACAAAAGACAAGAAAATATTATGAGGCATACCCAGCCCTCGGAGTCACCAGTACAATGGTGGGTAGAGAAGAGAGACCACAATGTGTTGTGTGCTTCAAAATATTAGTGTCTGACAGTATGAAGCAGAACATGTTAAGACTCCACTAACATTACGAACACAAAGAGAAGCCAGTTGAAGTTGAGAAGTTGTAGTACTGCATTAACTACAGTGATTCAAATAAATCCGATTTTGCAAGCAAGGTCTTGTTTGAGAGTGACTTTATGTTGGTGCATGTAGGTGGGTGGGTGCTTGAAAATATCTTTCTCTACAAAAGCGGGGCCTGGCTGAAAAAGTTTGGGAACCACTGCTCTAACACCTCTGCCTTGGGAAACTTGATACATGTGAAATTCATTCCAGGTGTCTCGACTGAAAGAACTGTACAGAGAATTATGCAGCAAAGTAATTAGACATGTAAATTTTAAGAATGCCCGCAATGCGGTCAGCACCCTGGATCACAAGCTAAAGAACCGTATTTCTGCCAGCGGCACTCTAGAACCAACAGTCTAGAAAATTTCTAAGAAGATTTCAAAGGACCAAACACCACAAAGGCATTTTATAGCTGCGTGTGAAGTGTGTACATGTACCACACCCATGTGTCAGCAGGGTTTGGCGAGATTATTGCAGGGCTTGTGCCAACCACCCCACCTCCCCTTCTCCATGGAATGCAGACCAACAAATAAAATAGGTGTTGTGTAGTACAACATACAACTAGGGGTGAGAATCACAGTGATCACAGAGACTAAACAGACATGCTTTGCGCTTTTTCAAAAGCTTCAGGTCAGGAAATCACACAATTAGCAATTATTTTGACCAAAGATTTGTTATATCTCTCTCTGGCTCTGTGAAGCGTTAAGGCAGTGGCGTTGAGACAGAAACACTATTGTGCTTTCTGCACTAAACAATGGGTCTTATTTAGCCTGTGGGGTCCAAATGTGTGTTAGCTCATTTACTTTATGTCTGCCAAAAATTCCTGATATGGATCCCATTACAAAACCAATAAACAGCCAGACAGTGTGCCAGTTCTGGAAGAGCACGCTGAGGCATACAGAATAAACCTGCCCAAGGCACCCCGCTTTTCTCACATGGGCTGCCCATCGTCTTTGAAAAGTGAAGTGAATAGCTCTTAAGACCAAACCGAGGTGGTCCTTCTGTATCCTCTAGGGAAAAAAAACTGCCAAATCAAAAAGTATCAGCCAGTTACAATAACAGAAGAATCCACCAGTAATTTAATCGTTCAACCTCCACTACACTAAAAAGGTGTTAAAGGGGTCATAACATAAAAAAAAGAGAAAAAAAAGAGAATAGAAGAACAAAGTTTTAAAAAATGACTTCGCAAAAACTATTTTAGAACAGAAATACTGCTTTACACAAATGTTATTGCTATAACTGCGAATATATCGCTCGAAACAAAATGTTTTTTTTTTTTTGTTAAAGAAACTTATCTAGTATGGACTCCAGAAGGCTGGAGTAATGAGTCTGAGCAATTCAGCTTTGCGTCACAGAACTACATTACATAATTTATTAAAATAGAAAAATTATTTTACATTGTAATAACGTCGGTATTGATATATTGTCGAACTGAAGGAGCAAAGCTTTTCATGTTCAAAAACTGCTTTTTTTTTTCCTAGACCTTTTGAAATTAAAGTCTATGAAAACATGCTTTACCTTTCAAAAACACTATTGGAGACAAAACTGCAAAAACTGATTTTTGAAATCTGGATGGTTGTTGTGACAATGTTGTTACATATTTCACATCCAAAAACCTTAGCCAATGACAACAGTGAATTAATAAGCTTTACAAGTACAGTAGCAAAAAAAGAGACCCGTTTAAGTTGTGATGTGATAAATGGCAGTTAGCATGGGCCATTTAACCACTCCTGTTAAATGTTTTAACTACACTGGTGGATGCCAAACTGGAGTACGTGAGGTGACAGAAGGGGTACGCGAACAAAATGCTGAGTTTTGTCATTCATTTGATTCTAACCCATCTTAAAATAACAGTAAAGCCGAGCATATATTTCAACAGGCAAAAAATGCTGCTTCTAGTGAAAAAACAGGAAAACGGTAATGCCGTAAAAGGTCAAGTACATGACATCTAATCAAATTACCTCATCTTTTGCAGTCAAAACTGACTGCATCCACACAAGCAGCGTGCATATGAGAGGTTGCGTGCAGAATATGCTGCCTTAGCAAATCACGCTAGATTACTGAAGTTCTCGATAATGTACCTTTGTAAAAGCGGGGTTTTATCGCTTACTAGCATGAAGAACAAATATAGACACAGACTGTGCATAGTGACCAATTTAATGTTCAAACTCTCTTCAATACAAAAACATACCCTGTGCGAGTTCTTGTTTTTAATGCTGATAAAAAAAAAATTATACAAGCAAGAATGCATTTTTTCCTGAATATCTCTCAAATGTGACTGATATTATACAACAGTTCAACAAAAAAAAAAAAGATATTATTAAGTGATCTATTTTGCAACAAAAAAAAATTGTTCCTTAGCTGTTTCGTTAGTGAACGAATCAACAGCTTTAAATGAACTGGAAGAGTCAATGATTCAGTGACCCATTCATAAATACAGTCAGCCACTTGCTTTGTTACTGAATGAATGAAAGACTCCATGACTCACTCATCAAGACAATGACTTTCAGCCACCTACTGGTGTTTTTATGGCTCATTTCTACCAAGCGGTACGGTTCAGTACAGTTCAGTATGATAAGCAATTTTTGTGCAATTTTTGTGAAAGTTGTGAATGGTACCTAATTCCGAACCATACCACTTTTTTGGGACCCTTCCGTTTGGGTACCAATAGTTCCAATACCAAAAGGGTGGAGCTACACTCACTGCAGAATGACAAGGTGAATGACAATGGTGGAAACGAGTCATTAGTTTAAATATTTAAAAGTATCACTTCGTTTTCGATTTACCATCATTTCATATTTTTCTACTGAACATTTTTTATTTAAAACATTATCTCATAACATTATCACTGTAATTGCATTCTTGCCACCTCTGAGCAGCATCAAACTATAACCGCTTTTCCACCGTCAGTCCGAACAGTTTGAGTTTTCACTTGAGCCTGGTACGGCGCAGCACAATTACAAACCGTTCTCAGCCCGGAATTCTCAGCACAGTTGAGCCAAAATGCATCTGAAAATCACTTTAGGGGGGCAAATATTGTCCCTTAATGGAAAAGGTGTGACTGCAGTCTAAGTGGAAGAGAGGGGGTACGCAGAAGCACGTTAAATGCCTCAAGGGGTAACCCACTCTAAAAATTTTGGGAACACTGAAGTACGCAATTCTGAAAGCATTGAGAAAATGGGAATGCTAGCATGACAGCTTTCTCTAGGTATTACAGACCTCACTGGGTTAAAGGGTCAGGGAGAGGACACAAAAAGGTCATATAAATGCAAGAAGCATTGATGCAAGAAACATGAGCTTTAAAAGTGGACCTTGAAGAAACAATGAAAGAAAAGTGTTATAAGATCACCGTATGCAAAGCAGAATTCATGATATTGCATTCATGAAGTGTGGAAAAGCGGCATCCATCACTGATGTCACGTCATTAGGGTCAAATATGACAGAAAAAGACAATTTTCCAGTAACAATACAATGGATTCGGAACTGACGGCAGTCAAACACAACTGTGTCCCTCCCTGCAGACTAGGGTGTTTTTCTTTTATTTCCAGTGCAGTGTCACTCATGTGCTGTGGCAGCAGTGTGTGTGTGTGTGTGTGTGTGTGTGTGCATGTGTGTGTGTGCACGTGTGTGTCTCTAGCAGTGTGCTATTTCCAGCCTCAATGCAGCAAGCCAGTGAGGGCCTCTCTGTTGCTCAGTCGAAAACCTACATCAACATAACAGCTGCTCCCCAACTAAAACCATTTCACCACGAGAAAAACATGCTGCATTGCATCTAATGGCATTTCCATGGAAAAAACACAATGCTGTAGACACCCTCCATAGTATCTCCAAGACAACAATCCCAATTACATATACTACATAAAACAAAAACTCAAGCCATTATTTTAGAACAGCAACTGGTTTTGCTTTAGGACCATCAAATGGTGACCAAAAAAAAAAAACGTTTATCATACAACAGCAAAATGCCCTTAAAATCAAACACTGAAATGAATTAATATTATCATGAACTCCATTAGCCCAACAATATGCAGAATTATTAACATGACAGACTTGTAAATGCTTGTAAACAGCAGAAGTGTGATTTATAGTCTGCATGTTCATGCTCTCAGCAGCCAATAATTCACCCCACACATTACAATGTGGTCAGCACAAACCACGTTTATCCTCTTTGTAAGTGAACACATATTTAGTAGTCTTGGCCATATTTTCTTAAACAATGAGGGGGTATCACATGGTTTTTGCTTCCATTTGTCTAATTAGGCTAGTTCTACTAAGTGAAAGGCAAAGCGGTGCCAAAATACAAGGCTGGGCAGTGTCTGTTAGAGATTTTTCTATATTGTTTAAAACGTGGCATGTATATTCACATAGCGCAGTACTACTTAAAGTTATTGATACTTTAGAGTTATAAAGAAATATACATGAATGAGAAAATAAAAAGCAGGAGGTGCATGATGTTAAAAAGAGATATTATATCGTGAATAAGATTTTGTCATATCACCCACCCCATTGAAATACCATACAGTAGAGCTGCATAATTAATTGGTAACAGATTGCGATCTCGATTCAAACACCCAAGCGAGCTTATTTCTAAATGACTGTGTCTATTAAACCAATGACAAGTGCGATCACAGAGGAACATTCAAATCTGCGTTTGCTCTGCCGCTGATCCAGAAAGAACAGTTGTCATGTAGTTTTGAAACAGCTTCACAAACAGTGGCGGCTGGTGGGTTTTTAAAATAGAGGAGGCACAATAAATTGTAGCGATCTGGGGACCCCTTCCAAGGATTTCTTGTTTGTTTGTTTTTAAACTGCTTTAAAATGGCTTTTTAGTCACTTTTAGACAGAAAACGTAAAGAAAATGACACACATACAGCAAGACAATGTAATTTCACTCAGCTAGCCTATAAGTTGAAGCACAGATCCATTATTTTAAATGTAACCGGCCTTACTTTGGACTCGCGTTTCAAGTGGGATTCAAATCAGCGTTTCCAGTATGGGAGGCGAGCGTGCTAACAAGGATGCTAAAGACCGCAGTTTCTAGCGTCAGTCGCCAGTGCGGCTCGAGGCCAGGGGAGTGAGGTTAACACACACAGCTCTTACTAGCTGGCCTCCGTTACATAAATGTCTGTGTTAAATGAGCATGTTCGGCCGCTTAGTGAAGCTGATTTCTGTAGCCTATATCCAACTTAAAAGTAGGGTCTTCATTTTAAAATTGTAGCTGCTGTTCTAATGGTAGCTTTAATAATTTTGATAGCGATCAAATATTCAATATTGCTACTCTCCATAATTAAGGTAGCTGTACATTATCAGCGGTAGCAGTTCAAACTAAAAAAAAAAAAATTACATAAAACATGTCTCTACGATGATTGATTGATATACTCTAAATCACTGAAAGTGAAATACTTGATGGTGATTGGCTATTGTTTTTATTTTTTTAACCAATGGAGGCAAAAGTCTCAGGTTATGGATTTAGCCTCCCCCTCCCCTACTCTGTGCCCTCAGACTAACCATAGCACAGTTTTCCAAATGACTAATTACATTGTAAGATTCAGCACATTCGAGGAAGATCAGTTGTGTGAGAAATGAAATAAAATTAATAACTGGGAATTTTATTAACATTAAATCGTCCTTCTCCCATTTTCACCTCAAAATTTTGGGTAGGCTGTGCCACCCCTCATCTCCCCTGATGAGCCTCCACTGTTCACAAACAGTCTTTTCAGCCACACAGTATCATTATTTCCATGTACTGGGATAAAAGTTTATAGTTTGGTTATAAACACTGATGTCTACGGTAGCAATCAAAATAGACAATTTCACAATTTGAAAGTAACTTGACACTTCAAATAAAGATTGTATCAATTACAAGACTGTATATATTTACAGTTTATGAGCATCTTGCCATTTCCATCCAGGGTTTTTTCATGCAATATCACAAAATGTCCATAAAAACAGGTGGATGGAAACATAGCCATTGAATCATTCATTAAAGAGATTTGTACAAAAACGATGCATCCAGTAATGAAACAACTCTTTATGAGTGTGTTATTGAGTCATTTAGCCTGAAGCAATTAACACTTTGTCAGAACCTCAAGTAAATTAAATGTTATTTTGTTAAATTGTCTATTCAGAATTGTGGGAGAATTAGGATCTCTATTTTAAACAAACAAAAAAAATTGTGATTTCCAATTTCATCCAGAATCACACAACTCTACCATATTGTATATTTGTTTGGATATATGTCCAGATGTAAAAAATAAAATGTACAGATAGCCCTTTAGAAAATAAGCCAGTTAAAAAAAAGATATGCCTTATTTTTCTATACAAACTATTCATGATTATAGTTTTTGACAGTTTTTCCAAAGCATCACCCGCCTATCCAGAACTCGTCTATAGACAATAATGCCATCTCCACTGGAATCAACCAGAATTGAGTCATGCTGTGACAGCTTGAGGTTGTCTACTCTTGAAGTGTTGACGTTGCACGTCACTGTTCACTAACCACAGATCATCTGTACGCTGGAGGCTACACTTCAGCAACAGTAAAATGGAAGAATACCTATGATAACTTATATTCAACGGAAATCCACTGCTAGAAAAATGCACCATGGACCTCTTAATTAACTATATATTATAAAAAGCATCACTTTTTTTATATAGGTCATGGTGCATTTTTATATACACATACCATTTAAAAGTTTGGGGTCAGTAAGATTTTGAAAGAAATTAGTACTGTTATTCAGCAATAATGCATGAATTTATCAAAAGGGCATTTATAATATTAAAAAAGAAAGATTTCTACTTCAAATAAACCCTTTCTTTTGAACTTTCTGTTCATCAAAAAATGTAATGTGGTTTCCCCCCAAAAAATTAAGCCTGATATACAAATGACCACACTTTTTTAGTTTCCAAATAAATATTAAGCAGCACAACCAGCTTTGCTGTCACAGAAATACATTGTGTGTTAAATATAAGAAATAAAAGTTTTACAATTTTAAAAATTGTAATAAATTTCACAATATTACTGTTTTCACTATTTTTTTTAATCAAATAAAATTAAGCCTTGGTGAGCATAAGAGACTACTCAAAAACACTATTAAAAAAATATCTTACTGACCCCAAACTTTTGAACGGCAGAGTAAATAAAAACACATGTTAATATATTTAACACATAAAATAAATATAATAAAAGAAGGTAACACTTTATTTTGATGGTCCACTTTATACATTTTACTACATAAGTAACATTGCAACTATATGTCAACGTACCTGAACCCTAACACCTAACCCAAACCTAGCAGTCTAAAAATACTCTAATGAGACTTGGTTCACATGTAGTTGCAAAGTTACTTAAAGTTAGTAGAATGTCTAAAGTCAACCATCGAAATAAAATGTAACCCTAATAAAACCTGTACAAATATCTGTAGACTTTATAATCAAGATAGACAATTATTATAGGTGATGGGGGACAGAAAAAATGTGGTCATGTTTTATCTATGTCAATTTTCTGAAAAGCTGTGGCTTATTTCTAATTCTGTACAAGAATCCCTATTGTATTTAATCAGAATCAAGTCTCCCACTTAACCGTTTAAAAGTCATGGAATCACGAGGGACAAGTACGGCAGAGAGTTCCAGTGAAAAGCCGCTCTGGCTCGCTGGCTGTTTTTGGCTCATGCTAGAGGAAATATGATTATGCAGAAGGGGAACGGTTTCATCAGCACCTGGAGCGGTGCGTGAGAGGGGAGGTTAGGGCCGAAAATAGGGGGGGATTTATGAAGTGAGCACATACTTTAGCCCTGGCAGGAAGTCATTAAGCTGTAAGCTAGAATACAGAGAAAAGAGCTGGCATCTGCGCCTCTGCTGCAACCGTTCAAGCAGACTGTACATTACTGCTGCTGTTTTTTTTGTTGTTCCTCAATATATTTTTTTTTTTGGATATTACCATTTTTGTAGAGTGTAATGTTGACATTTTGAGAGGATGCCGTTTTCTGAGAAGAGTAAGCAAATCCACTTTGCATGAATGACAACTTCCAAAGAATGACAACTCTGGTTAGAGTTGATACAGTAAAACTGACAACATCATTACTGTTCTTATCACTGTGTATAAAAGTGCTGAAGAAACCTCCAGAGCTTAACTATAGTTATGGCCACTTTGTTCCCGACATGCACTGTAACAGGTAGACCAATCACAACAGACTGGGCCATCTGACCAATCAGAGCAGAGAAGGCTTTTCGGAAAGGAGCGTCACAGTGCGATAGTCACAGTGCGTGTCTACTGGTGCGGAGCGAGCGGAAGAGAGCGAGCATTTGAACTTTAGCTTGTGCATTGTGGGATTGACAGTGGACTGGAGAAAGTGTTGCGAGAGGCTGAGAGCGTCAAAAGGTTGGCCAATTCTCAACTTTATGCAAATATCAAGTGAAAAACCTGGTCGGTAGCCGATCACTGTGAGGTTCAGGTAGTGACGTCTGTCTTGAGCTTTTAAAAATATGCAGGATTGCTGGATTTAGTGCGTAAACCACAATGTTTACACATTGGACAATTTTTGACACAGTTTGGATGCTTTCATTTTGATTATACTGGCTGGGTTTACAAAAGTTTATCAAATTGACAGCATATCTTTACTTGGGGCATTTGGAAACAAAGCTTGCCCATTTCCAAATGTAATCGCATGCATCTCTGATGATTATATTGCTGTTGCAAAAAACATGATTAAACACACTCGCTACAGACACACCCCAAAGCGGAGGCGTTATAGCATTTTCAGAGGCACCAAGCAGAGTTTCGCCGCTGTAGTGGACACGCAAAATCAGTTCAGCCACAACACCGGTTAAATCACAACATCATGGCACCGCCCCTCACAGTCGTTTCGATTTCTTATAGTTATAAAAATCATTTAGTTCAATTAGAGAACAGACACTACAATTAAAGCCGAACAAGAGTCGCGGCACAGATCAGCAGCAGGAGACAGACTGGCCTTCTGGCTTGTCAATCACTGCCTTGACGTTCCTTGTGAGAGACGAGCGCGGCTGCGCGCTCCAGTAACTTTCCACACTCCACAGGCGCCGCATGCAATGTTTTTGTCAGGAGATTATGAGTTACCTGCGGTGAGTCCGACATAATGAATCCACAAACACGAGACAGCGAATGCCGTTCTCTTGAAATGAGCTGTGAAGGAGGGGGGCTGTTCTTAGGCATGCGCTCATTTCAAAAACTCAGTAACAGTCTTTGGATTCTCAGTCGACGAAAAAATCCTCTCTATCACCTTTAAGTATACTAATGAAACCACCATTCAAGCAATTGCTGCTAATTCGAAAGCAAAATAAAATGCGCATGGGCATTCATAATAGGCATGTCCACTGGCGTGGAGCAAGCGGAGCAAAGCGACCATTTTCAGTTCATTCCTATGGAAGGAATTAATTGAAAACGCTTGCTCTGTTCTGCACCAGTGGTGAGACCAGTATTACCGGTGTTGTCACAGGCCGATTAACCAGAGGGAAATTTCCTCACCGTCACATCCCTAGTTTAAAGAGACCAAATACTTTATCGAACAGTTTCAGATGATGTGATGACGCAATGTATGAGAAAATTTAAGTGCTTTTGACCTTGGATGCATTTAAATCTATTGTAGGAGACCTCCAAAACAAAATTAAGAACCTTTAAAATAGCATAATAGGGGCACTTTAAACAGTACATGCTCTAATAATCGACATTTAGCCAAACAGTCAAAATGACCCCTCTTGAATTAGCTGCAAGTGGCTGTGGTAAAAGGGCAGCGTGGACGCTCAACTTCCATTTAATTATGCAGATGCTGGCTAATTCAAATTGTCGTTTGTGTACGCAACACGTGTTATTCTGAACAGACAAAGAAAGGGCATCATCCCATACAAATGAGCTGTATACATGAATTAACCAGCCTGTCCACTCAGATTTGGAGCACATCTTTCAATAAGTCATCATATCCAGAGAATATTGTTTTGCAATGAGTCCGATGACCTTTCCTGCTGTAACTCGGCCAATCAAGAACCAGGTTAAATCTAAAGGTTACGCAGGCATATGAGCCTTTCATTTCTCACCAACCAACTGCAAATATACTAAAACATATAAAGGGAGAGGAACCAAGAGAGAAGTAGTGTGTGAGGGAGGAAGACAGGCCTCTGAAATCCTCTCCCATCTCCATATCTTATTTCAATATGGGAATAGCACTCTCAGCAATTATTGTTAGTATCAGTTAGACCATAAAGGCTTTTCCCCATGGAGCCGAGGCAGCTATCTCACGTTCAGAGTAGGAGCTTGTCGACAATTGTTACGCTAATTGCTTTCACAGCAAGCGTCATTTATAAAGAAAACATGCTCTAAGACACACACGGAGACCCAACATATGAGATTACAGTACACACACACACACACACACATACACACGCTCTCATTACGACTGTGCCAACTAGGAAGCAATAATGTGCATGTGCATGTGCACTAGTGTTGGATAATATATTATAAATTGCCAATATATACATCATGATTTTGCTTGCGATATTAAATAAAGCAACACTGTGAATATGGCAATGGTTTTAATATGCTTTTTATTTGACCATGACTTTCCATGAATCCATTTTAATGTATGGATTTAAAACAACTGAACAATTTGTTTGTGCTGAAAAAAAAAAAGCTACCCGTGATCCATTTTTCAGATTTTAAAATATTTTAGTAAAACTTTAAGTAGGTAAATATTACTGCTCTTTACTGTTTTTTGTTAAGGGTTGACCGATACAGATTTTTTTTGGTGGCCGATGCCAATATCTATGATAGCTACCTCTTTCTGAAAAAATAAATAATAATAATAATAATAATAATAATAATAATATAAAAATCTCCATTTTATGCCATTTCAGAGTAAATGCACACATATTTTGAATCGTATTAAAGAAAAATAATGTATTGGCCCTATGTGCTGACCATATCAAGTAAGTGGCCAATTTTATACAAAAATTTTACATGATTTCATACTTGAATAATGTAGACAGATTGAAATACTGTATATTTTGTGGTAACTTACATGAACAAAAAGAAGTCAGTAAAATAAAGCAGCTTAAATTCATCCCTTTAGTTACATTTAGGCCTTTCTATTTGACAACTCTGGATGTATAATGGTTTGAAACTTGTTTGGAGAAATGATTCATCAACGCCCAGAAACAGACAGAAAACCACAACCACAAACTCATAACCAAAAGCCCTGAAAACAAAAGTCAGAACAGGCTCCTACAAGTCAGAAACAAGTTTATAGCAAACACTTCCATGGTGTCAAAGGGAACTACATGAGTCGGAAAAAAAAAAAAAAGAAAAGGAAAAAAAAAAATTAACTCATATGCTCATAAATCATATCGGAAAAATCTATCCTAAAAAATTCAGTGCACAAGTGTTTAACAGTAATAGTTTTCACTGAATGAGAAACTTGGACTAGAAGGTCTGCCTGTTTAAAAAGAAAACACTCTATTGCTTAATGAGCCACTTATGACTCTTCTCAATTTCTACCCCATTATTTTTATTGCAATTTTCAGAGGAGCACTAATGCTAGTCTGTCGTTTCTATCTTCCCTGAACAGCTTTCTCAGCCAGCGGGTGCTTCATGAAAAAAAAAAAACTAAATTGCTGGAAAAATAGTACAAGTGGAAAATAAGGTGAATCAAACTCGGCCTTGAAAATGTTTATTGCTTACTGCTTACAGTCTTTCGCAGAACATTGTGTTGATTAACATGGAAGTCAAACAAATACTTATGATAAACTACATGACCTCATTTAAATCTTTTAAACAGCATCTTAGGTCACAGATTTTATCAGCATGCACTTTTCTCCACCTCTTCATCTCCCACACTCACTCTCTCAAAGGAACAAACATGATAATCACTCAAAAATCACTGTCCAACACCCCACTACATCCTTCCACCCTCCTGTCTGAGGATTAATATATCAATATAATATATAATTTAATATCAATAGCTTATAGGATCCTTTAGAGCAGCTAATGTGCAAGTGTGGACACCAGATGGTGGAGCTATTTTCTTTTACATTTCAAATTGAAAGATAAGTAGGCAATTATATATATATATATATATATATATATATATATATATATATATATATATATATATATATATATATATATATATATATAAATAAAACAAACATATGAACAAAAGTTCTTCATCGTCATTCTCATTCCCTTAAAGAACAACTAAAATCATCATGGAGAGATGTCACATTCCAGTGCAACGCTAAAGGTACTTCGCAAAAATTCCTGAGCTTCCAATATGACATCATCAGCCTCGCCTTTGTTTTAACTATTAATCGTTTTTGTTTTTTATCTTTTCATCCTATAGTGAAGTCAAACCAGTGGGTAAAAACGAATGGTTCCAATGAATGAGAACAAGCACAGATCTGATCACTAATGAATGCGGAAATGCAAATGAAATGCTTCAGGTTCACATGACATAAAATTATGCAATTAAAATTCCAACTTGCAACATTAAACCCAGAGAAATATATAACCATAAGGATCAACTGGATCCGAAAAGAGGATTTACATCCTGTATCCAGCACAACCACACACTCACACAAGCCTCTTCGTTCTCATGAGGGGTAAATAACTGCAGCATTCTTATCAATTAAGTACTTCATTACACAGAAGGACTTAAAGAGATGGGAGGCATTATGTAATTTTGCTAAAACGCATCTCAAAGCTTCATATCCCACAGTTGATCTTCCCTGAAAATTCACACACACACACGCACAGGTAAGCAGATTCAGAAGCAAATCATTAAGTAGTAAACAAATGCATCTGGTGGATTTCTTTTCCTTTGCCAGATGGAGAGCTCTAGCCACTTAACTGTTCATCAGACATGCAAAACATGAGGAAAAGTTCAAAGAAAGATGCGTTTATCTGCAGTGCCCTGAATTACACTGCATGTGGGTGGATTCTCAAAAGGATCAGGCCAACTAGAACATCTTAATACTTACGCAAAGTGGTGTGCTGTTCATCATACTACAAACAACACATATTAACCAAACTGTAGACTCTGGGGCTTAGATCGTCACTGTTTGCTGTCAAAAATGAACATGTTTATGAAACTGTAAGCATGCCAATAGTAACCATGGTAGGAAATGCCTATTTATCAGGGTCAAATGCCTGAAAACCTCTGCAAAGCAGAGAAATTACCACTCAATTATGTTAATGTTTAAATGAACACAAATCATAACACGTTCAATAAATCACTTGATCTCGAGAGGTACTATGACAACTGTTTTCACAGTCAATGTAGAAGCATATCTCAGTTTGTTTATGTGACTGAGCCTTGTTTTACAGTTCACTGGTCATGTTAGGCCAATGTCATTTGTTATGAATGTACTCACACTTGCTAGCCAATAAACCACCACTTCAGCTATACAACTCTCAGTCAAGGCTGTTTGCACAACATCCATGTATAGCTATTGTTAATTCACTTGCCCTTATTAGCTTCTCTATCAGTACAACAAGTACAAACACACCACTTGATGAATCAATGATCCTGTCTGAAACACACTAAATAAAGACAGCCAACATTCAGTGTATGATGGTTCATTTAAGTAAACCTTGAGACATAAAGACACTGCTGGTTTTTAACCTGCATATGGGTCAATGATGTGGTCAGGATCTAGGCTTTCAAAAAAATCTATTAAAATAGAATTAATACAATAATAAGTAGAATACACATATGATGAACTTGTTTACAATTTGAACATTGTTAAAAAAAAAAAAAAAGGTCACATTGAAAGACTGCTGGCATAACTGAATAATCACTGTAGCTATTTTGTGTTTAAATATTGTTAATAGGCTATTTGAACACTTTCGATAACCAGATCAAAGTGATTATGGCAACCAACAACAAGGAAGGATGGGAAAAAAACAGAAATGGACTCTTTTTAGTCTCTCATAACTGTGTCAAGGTCATTAAGTTATTATATCACATATTTTGATCTTTTATGGAAAAATGTGCATAGGTCAAAAGAGTAAAAACATCTTGATATGAACACAAGGTGCAAATAACTTGGTCACAATTTAGATTAGGGCCCAATTCTCACTATTAACGAACTATTAACTACGACTTCTGCCCCAAACTCCTAATTACTGCTTATTATTAGTTAGTAAGGTAGTTGTTAAGTTTAGGTATTGGGTAGGATTAAGGAATGCAGAATAAGGCATTAATATGTGCTTTATAAGTACTAATAAACAATCAATATCCTAGTATTATGCATGCTAATAAGCAACTAGTTAATGGTGAGAATTGGATCTTTAACTAAAGTGTTACCAATAACTTTAATAACTTGCAATAATAACAAAATCTTGGAAAAACTAAACTTTATCATCTGGGACAACAGTATTTGTCATACCAACAGTACAGTCATGATAGGACTGCATGTCAACAGATTAGTGTCATTGACATTTACAGCTCCACTATGGGCTACATAAAAAGCCCCCAAAACCATAAAAACCACAACTTCCCGATATGTCATGAATCATTTCAGCAGCCTACTTTAACAGATGACAAACTCAAGCCGATATTGTTGCTCTTGTTATTCAAGCTGAAGCTTCTGAATGATTCACCGTTTTCCTCGAAGTGACCTGTCAAACACTGACACAGTTCTCCAAGAGTGACAGCGCGAATCACCAAAAGCCGTGACCTCCATTACGTCACATGGGTGCTATCACTGTGTTCTGTCATCATAAACGCTCACTGGCAAACGGAACTTCTGGAATGCGACAACACCAAACACCTGTTTAGCACCCTCAGAAGCGGTTATGTCATCACCGCCGTTCACAATGGTATAAAGAACAATAAAAACTTGAACCGTCGCCGCGGCCATAGGCGGTCGGACGTGTTCAGAATATTTAAACCGGTTCTTACCTCGAGACGGTCCAAACTGACGAAACTGGCTATAGCAAATCCATCAATAATATCCTCCTCCTGAGAACTAGACTCTCGTCTCTTCCTCCGGGGGGGGTCGCGGGGTTCTGCTCGAGGATGTCGAGCGTGGCGGAGCGTTTTTACCGGGACTTCGCTCCCGTTCGGAACCAGACGAGGGGCTTCGATTGTGGGCTTCCCCGACGCGTGCCTCCCGTTTCCGTCCCCTCTCGCGCTGCGAACGGGATCTGCGACTCTGCTTCACTTTCCCTTCCATTTTAAAAACGGTGCGATGTCCTCCCCCCGCCCCCCCCGTAAAAAGAAAAAAGAAAAAATGACACTCGATCACGTAAAAACCAGTCGATTCCACACAATCAATAAAACACACCCATATAATACTGAAGCCTGTAAACAATTCACAGTATGACCTTGGATGTTAAGCTCCGTAATGTGATAAACAAACAAATGTGATCCATGCAGGTTGAGGCGTGTATATAATCCAAACCACAGCGTCACAGTATCGAAACGCCTTGCTTCATTTAAACAGGTGCAAAATGGCTGTTTAATTACAGTAGCGTGAATTCCACGCGCACGGCAACTTTGTTGCAACGGCATACAACAACATCAGTGTTGTATATACTGCAGACCGCGCGCTGGATTCATGACGCTGGCCCTGCTTTAATTCTCACCCGATTCATGACCCACTGTGCCAGAAACCAAATAAATAGGCATCCGCGTGTTTGTCAAACAATTTAAAAATAGGAACTTATTGTATCGCCAAGTTTCAGCGTGAAGAGACGCCACGAAACCATCCGAGACAGCACGGTCCGCGTCAAGCTGAAAACGCTCTTATATCCCCCAAAGATCCTTCTTCAGCACACAATCCAGCAAAAACAAATCATATCCAACCAGGAAAAGAGTTCGTTATCCAGCAGAGAGTAAGTTGAACGCGTCCATTCCTGAACGCTGCCCGCGCGCTGCGGCTGAAGGGAAAGACGTCGGCGTGTTTGTCGGAATACGTGAAGCTTCGCTAAGTGGCTTTAAAGAGACAGTGGATGATTCACATCTCCTCTTCTCTCTGTTCTTGCTCGTCAGAAATCGCACTGCGAAGTGTAAATGCTCGGAGTCTAGCAAACTGACGTACTTCCGCCACTTCTGCGATTGCCAGAGGAAGTGAGCTGGTTTATTATATTACTCCGATGAACTTATTTTTTCGTGGCATGTCATTTGCAGGGTGTTTGTCGTCTGTGACGTCCGCCTGTCAGCGGGTGGAGAGACGCGCAGTTAGCGAGCTGTCAGCGGCCAAATGCGCATCAGTGCAGGGCAGGCAGCTTCAAAAGCCCACACAGATCTCAGTAGCCCAAACCCTCTCCCCCATTAGAGCACACGGAGATCATCTGCCTCAAATGGTCTGTCCACTGTAGTAGTCTGTTAACCTTCAAACTAGTTGCATGAGGCATTGAAAGGAAATTAGAAAATAAAATTGTCACCTCATTTGAGGCTCAAAGATCTATCTATCTATCTATCTATCTATCTATCTATCTATCTATCTATCTATCTATCTATCTATCTATCTATCTATCTATCTATCTATCTATCTATCTATCTATCTATTCATGTTCTGTATCACATTTGCTTTAGTGTTTGCACAACAAAGTCAAACTTTGTGCAATCATGCAATTAAACTATTTTAAAACCGGTAAGTTCTGATTAACTGTGAGTCTGTACACAACTCATTCATCACATTGACATGCTCATTTTAGATTTGTGGACACAAAGCTCAAGGGAGGAAACTCATGAGACACTTCAAGCCACACACTCTACACACAGTCCTTGGGGAAAGCATTACTAGAACAGCAGGAGCTAACGGTGGTCTTTGGACTCACTAAAGTGCCCACAATCACACATCATGATTTATTCAGGGGAATGCCATTGTTTTCGGCTCAACTGTTGTATATGAATGAAATAAAAGTGCAAATATATAACAAACAGGGGCAAATTGCAGGCAAAGCAATGAATTTTATATATATATATATATATATATATATATATATATATATATATATATATATATATATATATATATATATATATATTAATCATGCATATTACTGAAATATAAATACTAATATAAAATGTATGTAAACAGCACAAATGTTGTCACAGAATAAGTGCACTTGAAATAAAGCAGACACTTGTCAGTACAATTCTTTGCCATTTACTGTCATGACATTTTGTGCTGATCGTTCATTCTCAAGCACATCTTGTAAACCTGCATTTAAGTGCATGATGTCATGTAGCCCCAGAAACATAAACTGTGGCAACAGGTCAGAGTGTGTTTTTATTTCACCTCTGCAGTCTGGGTCTTAGCTCACTTTTCCATATAATCATTCAACGTTCTGTCTGCAGTTATAGGCTCTTAGACACCATGAGGTTGCCTTAAGGCAGCAAGTGAGCATCTGTCCTCTAGAGAACACACACACACACACACACACACACACACACACACACACACACACACAGTCTCAAGATCATCCAAGTCATCCAGACTTATAAATTATTTATTTTACACCTCACTCTTGCAATAATGTGCAGTGCTATCAGTACTACATCACCATGAGCTTGTTCAGTCTATCTATCTATCTATCTATCTATCTATCTATCTATCTATCTATCTATCTATCTATCTATCTATCTATCTATCTATCTATCTATTCATGCATCCATAGACAGAAAGAATGATATATGAAAATAATGGATCCATCCATCCATCTCTTTTTCTTTCTTTCCTTCTTTCTTTATTTCTATCGATTGTTTTTTCTTTCTTTCTCTTTCTTTCTTTATTTCTTTCTGTCAATTAATCCAGAAAGAATGAAATATTGAAATAAAGAATACATCCATCCATCCATCCATCCAAGCCAAGTCAAGTAATCCCTCCTGTCTTTCTGTCTGTCTTTCTTTCTTTCTATCTTTCTATCTTTCAATTTTTATCCCTAGACAGTAAGATTGAAAACTGGAAATAAAGAATGGATCCATCCATCCATCTATCACTTTCTTACTTTCTTTCTTTCTTTCTTTCTTTCTTTCTTTCTATCTTTCAATTTTTATCCCTAGACAGTAAGATTGAAAACTGGAAATAAAGAATGGATCCATCCATCCATCACTTTCTTTCTTTCTTTCTTTCTTTCTTTCTTTCTTTCAATTTTTATCCCTAGACAGTAAGATTGAAAACTGGAAATAAAGAATGGATCCATCCATTCATCACTTTCTTTCTTTCTTTCTTTCTTTCTTTCTTTCTTTCTTTCAATTTTTATCCCTAGACAGTAAGATTGAAAACTGGAAATAAAGAATGGATCCATCCATCCATCACTTTCTTTCTTTCTTTCTTTCTTTCTTTCTTTCTTTCTTTCTTTCAATTTTTATCCCTAGACAGTAAGATTGAAAACTGGAAATAAAGAATGGATCCATCCATTCATCACTTTCTTTCTTTCTTTCTTTCTTTCTTTCTTTCTTTCTTTCTTTCTTTCTTTCTTTCTTTCTTTCTTTCTTTCTTTCAATTTTTATCCCTAGACAGTAAGATTGAAAACTGGAAATAAAGAATGGATCCATCCATCCATCCATCACTTTCTTACTTTCTTTCTTTCTTTTTCTTTCCATTCATCCATCCATGCCAAGTAAGTCAAGTAATCCCTCCAGTCATGTAATCACTAAGTTCAAACTGTGTCTTGGTTACATTAGCAAAAGGTCAAACTCTGCTGGACTGTATGGGTGAATTGGAAATGGAGTGTCAGCAGGGTAAGGAGATAGTAGTGGGAGTATAAGCTATATATCATTATCACTGAGGAAATATAAACTGAATGTGAGATTGCCTCTGTTTAAATAAAGACAGTGGAAATTATTGGAAGAGGTTTGAAATTGAAAAGGAGTTGAATTTAACTGAATGCATCACCCTAAATTAGATTAGTCATTCACTGAAATGAAATGTGAAACGGTATGCAGTAAATGTCAAAGTAAATGCCAAATAAAATGTGAATACAGGTTTCTTTCTTTCTCTTTTCTTTCTTTCTTTCTTACCTTTAATAATACCTTTACTCACAAACCGCAATGCATTTTGACTAATC